>NW_026868258.1:479472-571637 GCF_020745735.1 Hemiscyllium ocellatum
TGCTGGCAGGCAAGTTTAGGGAGAAGTCCCAGGTATTCAACAAGTGTGTCAAGTGGACCAGAACAACCAGAGAATAGGTAGGAGTCATCAGTGACTTGCCAAGTTGCATCTAAATCAACTTTAGTGGTCGGAGTCAGAGGGTGGTGGTAGAAGCCTGTTTGTGTGACTGGAGGCCGGAATCCAATGGTGTACGACGGGGAGCAGTGTTGTGTCCATTATTATTTGTGATTCGGAGGTGCCAGTGTTGGACTGGAGTGGACAAAGTTAAAAATCGCACAACAGTCAGGTTTATTCGGAGGCACCAGCTTTCAAAGCACACAATCACCTGATGAAGAACCATGACTTCCAAAGCTAGCGCCTCCGAATAAACCTGTTGAACTATAACATGGTGTTGTGTGATCTGTAACCTTATCATTTGTGATATTCATAAATGGTGAGTCTGTGAATATGGATGAGGGGTGGGGAGAGTGTAATAACTAAGTTTGTGTTTGATACAACGATTGACCGGGTGATTGGCAGTGAGGAGGAAGGTCTTATGTTACAGGAAGATACAGATTGAATGGTCAGATGGACAGATCATTAGTAGATGGAATGTAATCATGATAAATATGAAGTGATACATTTTGGAAGAAGGAAGCAGACAGGGGAGTACTCAGTGAATAGCAGCACACGAGGGAGCTCAGAGAGAGCTTCTCCACGCATCACTAAATGTGACCAGACAGGTTAATACACAAGTTGAGAAAGCAAAGGGGAGCGTACACATAGCCTTTATTCATCGAGGCACAGATTATAGGAGCTATGCAGAGCTTTGTTGAGGTCGAGATGGAATACTGTGTGTTCTTCTGGGGACCACATTACAGGATAGATGTCATTGCTCTGGTGGGGATTGCAGAAGAGATTCACCAGCTGTGTGGATGGACAGCAGGTGTTCTTTAAGGTAGAGGGAGAAGAACAAGGGGGAGCACACTATTATAGTGAAGGCTTTGAGATTTAGATAGCACAGAGGATCGCTTTTTAACCAGATGATTTTGGGGTCTGGAATGCACTACCGGAGAGGGAGTTATCACGGGTAGCCCCACAGCTGTTACAAAGTACTTGGACGACCTCTTGTAGTGTCATAACATTCCCAGCTATGGGGCTCGTGTAGAAAAGCGGGACTAATATAGACCGTGCTGTTTTTCTGACGGTGCAGAGTCTATGCTTCTGAGTGTATGGTTGTGCAATGTCAATCATTAAGAAGCTTAAGACAGGAAATTGTGTGCTTCAGAACACTCTATATGCACAAGGGTAATAAAAATGAACTTGTAATAGCTTCACAAAGTACGTCAATCACAAAATTAAAGCAACCGAAGGTGCAGTGTCTTTACCGTCTGAAACCAGAGAGTGGAGAATGGAGAAGAGGGAAATGGCAGAACTATGCAGCACATATTTCAGTTATGTCCTCACAGAAGAAAACAAAACAAAAAAAATCTTCACAGCAATACTAGGAAAGTTTAATCTGATGAGACAGAAAAAGGGAATAAAATAAAATTAACCAATAAACGTGATGGAGAAAGTATTTTAACTGAGAGTAATGGGCTGAGAAAAAGGCAACAGAGATTTATCAAATGGGAATCGTATTTATGAAACTGACTTTCAACAAAACTATGGAGAAGCAATCAAGGCAATACCACCCGATTTTCAGAAAGGTTTTTGATAAATCCACAAGCCTACTATGCAAATTTGAATCGTATGGGACTGAGGCTAACAGAAGGGCATGGATTTAGAATAGGAGAGCTAACAGGAAACAGTGAGTAGGAAAAAAATCAATGTTATTTAGTGCAGAGGACTCGGGGGTGTAGCACGATTCAGTGCTTGGGCCCGAGCTATTTCAAATACACACCAAACTTTTGTTAGAGGGAATCAAATGCAATATTCCCAAGCCTGCTGATGGCATCAATCGATGTCAGATTATGAGAGGGTGAGGAGAATGTAAAAAATCTCCAAGGTGACTGAGGTAAGTGGAGTGTCTGTGCAAATACTGGGCAATGAAGAACAATGTGGATAGATGTGACGTTGTACCCTTTGATGGGAAAAAGAGCACGGTAGCCTACCATTTGAAAAAAGGTTAGAAAATGTTACTCTATGAAGGGAAATATGCTTCTTTTTTGTTTCATTCATCGCCAACCTCAGCCGTCTATACAGGGCAGTGAGGTCTAAAGCCAGAAGAAAATACTGGGAATGGCATTGGGACATTTACTAGTGTACATAGACTCACCAGGTGGGTAGCTGTATCATTGAAAAGGATCCCGATCGCTCTGTTCGCTAGTCACTGAAAGTAATTTTTGCAGGAACAGAAAGCAGTTAGGAAGGTAAATGGTGTGTTGACCTTAATTTCAAGGGGATTTGAGTCCAGATGTAAGGGTGTTTTACTGCAATTGTTCAGGGCCTTGGTGAGACCCCAACTCGAACATTGTGCTGTATTGTGTGTAGTTTTGGTCACTTTGCCTAATAAAGGACAAACCTGACATTGAGGGAGTGCAGTGAAAGATGACCAGACTGATCTCTGGGATGACAGGTTTGTTGTGGGAGCAGAGTTTGGGACAACTGGGCATGTATTCCATCGACTTTAGGAAAATGAGTGGAGATCTCAGTAAAATATGTAAAACTCTAACAGGGCGAGAGAGATTAGAAGCAGGGATCATAACTTTGGAGCCATTTCAGAGACCATTGAACAGTTTATCACATGTCTGCGCGTCTGGAGTCATTTTTAGGCCAGACCAGGAGACCACGGGAGATGTACTTCCTGAAAGTACATTGGGGAAGCAAACTGCTGTTTACAATCGACCTTTTCTTTCGGGGTAACTATTACTGGTACCTGATTTTAAATCTCGATATTTTATTAATTGTTTTTAACTTCCACCAGCTGCCAGAGCATTAGCCTGGTCTGAATTAGTAATCCAGTGACGTTTCCACAACAGCACCATCTCCACATGAGGACCTATCTGAAACCATACTGCGCAGGTTATTTCTGTGTTACTTGACAGCTCTGTCAAAAATAACTTCCACCAATTTGACTGTCGTAGTTGGACTGGGGGGGGGGGGGGGGGGAGAATTGGTCAGATTGTAATTATACTCCTCTCAGCGGACTGGACATATCTGAGTAATTTTCCGCATTCCCAGGGAGATGTCAGAGTTGGAGCTGGAATGAAACAGCTTCCCCAGGGACACGGCTTGTTGTGCAGTCCTATTGCAGGAATGGGGTCAGGGCCCATTGCCTTTGTCGTATCAACTGTGTTCAGCTGTATCTTCATGTCAAGTACAGTAAATCAAATTGGTTGAAGGCTGGCATCTGTGATGCTGTGGGCATCATGGCGAGGGTGAGATGGATCATTGATTCAACACTTCTGGCTGACGGTGGTGTAGGTGCTACATCCTTGCCTTTTACACTGATGTGCAGTGCTGCTCCATTATTTCGGATGGGGATGTTTGTGGATCCCTTTCATCCGTCATTTATTTCATCATCCATCAAAATTTATAACTGAATGTGAAAGGACTGCAGAGCTTCAATCAGATCTGTTGGTCAAGTACTGTAGCTTTAATGGGTTAGCACGAGGTTGAGCTTCACATGGTTCTGACCCAGATACATTCACCCACACTCGCCACTGAACCGTAGATCGTGTTGATGGTAATGGCTGACTGAGGAGATAATCCCGAGCAAAATATTACAGATTGTGTTTGAATGCGGGTCTTCTTCTCCTGCTGCTATGGTCTACAGCACGACATAAATACGTAGTTTTGAGCTGCAATATCTGCAGTGGAATTCTGCTGTCTGTTTCCCGGTTGACATCGAGACCCATTCACCCATCAGCCCTATACGCAGTGACCTACTCTGGTTTCTGATGTGCTAATACTTTCATTTTGAAATCCTCATTCAGCTGAGGGTCGCTCCCCGGGTCATGCTTTCAATCTGACACATTCCACAAAAGCATTTAACTGATTTTAATTCAATTACTTAATTCATCTGCAGTTTTCCTTCAGAAATGCCATCTTCTGTATTTAAATTGAATGATTTTCCCTCTGTTTCTCTCCCTGACCATGACTAAGAGCTCTGTGGTGTCAGTGATGCCAGCCTTATGGAGTTTCAGAGCCAATGACTTCTTTGGATTCCCAATCATCTTCAACACATTGTATGTTTCCTCTTTTGGTTTGATGCCTTATCACTCATGGCTGCCATGTCCTCCCATGACTATGTTGCAATTCCTTTGAGATGAATTTCTGATATCCTCTGAATTATCCCCAGAAACTCCTGCCATTGCTGCTCCATGGTATTCCCTGTCCGGCTCCCCTTCCAATTGACTGTGCCCAGTTCCTCCCACATGTGTTTGTACTTACGTTACTCACTTATAATCAAATTACATCAAGAAGAGAGCAATAGACATAAACCAAAAGAAGGAGTTTTGAGAAATGGGACAGGAAGAATAATTGGGTAATCTATTAACTAGATAAAAAGAGAGAACGAGCGACAGAATATAGATGTGGAGATAAGAAAAATGAGAAAACTAGATTATCGACAGAAGTAAATGTACATCCCTCAATGTTTTGGCAAATCCTGTGTGCTGTGTTCCTTTGTACAGTGCATGTACAACAGAGTAATATGTTCAAATGCTGAGTCTGATGCCAGAATGTTTCTCTCCAGTAATGTTACAGACGCTAGATTCGGAAAGAACCCAGCAGGTCAATATATGTAATTCCTGGTAGAAAAGGGATTAACTGAAATAAGTTGGGACACCATAACCAAGATTTATAACGCACATTCTGAAAAGAATGAGAGACAAGAGTAGGGAATCCCAGAAAAGGTTGTTAAACGTTGAGAGAAGGGGAACACATCACTTCAGATGAGGACCAGATAATGTGTTAATGCTTTATAAATGTTATACATCATGTGCACCATTGTTCGTTAACTGTGTCTCCGTTATTCATTCAGTATGTGTTGTACACATATGAACAATCTTCCTTATCTGAACACACACTGATTAAACATTGTACATAAAATCATTTTTCCTCTATTTCAATTTGTCCTGTTGTCGTGCTACGTGGATGCATGAACACAAACTGGGAACAAAAGACATGACCCACTATCACTAGTTTCCGTACATACAGGCAAAGAAGGACACCACTTTGACTGGGACTATACACACATCCTCGGACACGCAAAACAAAGACACGCATGAAAGGTCTGAGAGGCATGGCCTTCTAACCAGAAGTACATTAATAAACACATCATTTTAGATCTTATCTACCTTCCCTTGAAAAAAAAACTGGAAATGACATCACCCAAATTAAGAAACCAAAACCTGTAAATGGAGAGGTGGGACATACCACCAGCACGTCACTGGAGACTGTTACTGATGATGTTACCTAGTCATCGTGACGAATTATCTGAAAACAAACCTTCCAGCTCAACGAGTTAACCTACATACTTATAAATTGTTATTTTTCTTTTAATAGTGGAATTTGGGACGACTTTGTTACCCATGTTTTAACAGAGTACGAGGCGAGGTGAGCTTTTCTGGGTGTGTGGTTTTAATTAACAGAGGGGTTCGACATTGACATCATAACGGTTTGACTGCTCATCGTACGGGATTTGAACAGATTTGGGTACAAAAGGACCCAGTAGATTCCATCACTTGGCAGTTAGTGACCTAGGCCTCCAAATCAAACAGGTGAGAAAACGCATTTAATTTTGATTCCGTGTGGTTAGTTAAATTATAAGAAGTGGATTTTAACATTACTAAAGAGGTTCTGGGGTTGTTTCCAAAATTTGCCAAAGAGGCGTAGAAAGACAAAGGAAGGGCAGATATTTAGAATTAACAAGTAGATTAGAAAAGGGTTTCACCAGTAACAAAAGAAAAGCTGAAATTGTAATTGAGATGGTCAAGCACTTTGGTGTATCAGAGGAATAGGCAACTGCAGGCGAGTTAAAAAAAAACTTAAATTGCACATGTAGCAACAGAGCTAGCAATAAAGAAAGACAGAAAGAGAGAGAGAAAAAAGAGAAAGAGAAAGAGAGGAAAAGAGAGGGAGAATTTGAAATTCAGAAGTTTGGAATTAGGTAAAAAAGTTAAATGAGCAGGATGAGGATGAAGGGATAACGTAGGGATGTATACAACTATGTTGATATATTGCCATGTTTCGGTGAGGAAAATGTCAAAAACGTTTTATTATATTTGCAAAATTGGCTCGGCAGATGGTGTGTCAAGTGAACTTGTGGATAATGCAAGTTCAGACTAAGCTGCTGGGCATAGCTTGAAAGATATGTGCAGTGCTGTTACAAGAGGGAACAAGAGATTATGCAGAATTCAAACTGGCTATTGAGAGTGCTTATGAATTTGTACTAGAAGCATGTGGACAGCTGTTCAGAAATATAGAGAAGGAACCAGATCAGGATGATGTTGAGTTTAAAAGAAATAACCACAGATATTTTGAGAAATGGGTGCAGGCCTTAAAAATGGACAAGATCTGTGAGGCCCGAAGGGAGATTATTCTGCTGGAGAAGTTTAAAGACCCACTTCCAGAGATGGTAAGAAATTATGCGAATGAATTGAAAGTTCAAGAAATGATAAGCACGGCAGAAATGGCAGGTAAATATGCATTGGTGCATGAGATGAAATTTAGCTTCTGGGAAGATTTTCATCCTGTGAGCGTTAGAAATTGGGAGAAGGTGAGATCCTATACTACAAAGAGAACAGTAGAGCACACTGACAAAATTTACCACAGGTGAATAAACAAGTACAAGGGGGTTGATAGGAGGTGAAAGACCTCAGGTGTTCTCACTATAAGGGAGTGGAACACATAAAATTACAGTATCGATGGTTTAAGAAGGGCACTGGGAAAAAGTGTTTTCGCTGCAGTAAGCTGGGACACACCGTGCGGGGCATTGAAAGACACTTTGGGCAAAGATGTGGTAAAAAGCTTAAGCCAGTGGCATTTGTTAACCTGGAAAAGGAGACTGCAAGTGGAGCTGAGGAGCTTCAGGAGAATGCACAGCTGAGACTGTGGTTGGGTATGGAATCAGTGCCTGATCTCCATAAAGAATTCGCCACTTTGGATAAACTTTCCAACGAAAAAAAAACGGGGTGGGGTAAGGTGGACAACAAGTTACAATTTTGTGAATTACGGAATCTGCTCATTCTTTAATAGTTGAGAAGTGAGGCGCCGGAAAAGCACAACAGATCAGGCAGCATCCGAACAGCAGGACAATGGACATATCAGTCATAAATCCATCGTCATGAATGTGGCGGGGGACAAGGGGGCTGAAAGATAAATAGGAGGATAGGAGCTGGGCTGTTGACAGTGTCACTGGGAAGGAGATAAGAAAATATAGGTGGGAGTGATAGTGATATGTTGGAGGGTAGGGAGGAGTGAGTAGGTGGGAAGGAAGATGGACAATTAAGACAGTTCAAGAGGGCGGTCTAATTTGAATGGTTGGATCTGGGATTTGGGTAGAGAGGGGAGATTTGGAAATTGGTGGAGTCGATGTTGATGCTGTATAGTTTGAGGGTTCCAGCTGTCCCACCACCTATCCAATTCACCCTCCTCTCCGACCTACCACCATCACCCCCCACCTGCATCTATCTATAGCCTTCCAAGCTCCCTTCCATCCAGCTCCACCTCCACTCTCCTGTTTAATTCTCAATCCACTTCCCCCTCACTTAACCCCACTTTCATGATGAAGGATTTATGCCTGAAACGTCAACTCTCCTGCCCCTCGGATGCTGCCAATCTGCTGTGCTTTTCCAGTCCCACACTTTACAACTTAGATCTCCAGCATCTGCAGTCCTCACTTTCCCTCGACCTCTAATAGTAAGAGATGGAAGGATTTTCACTGTTTCTGACATGTTACTCAAGAGCCTGATAACTTGTAGAATGGGGACAGAAACTAAGCATTCCCTTGTGTAACATCAGGTTGGAGTGCCAAATCAAGATTGGGGAAGTAACAGGGTGAGTGAGTGACACGGTGTCCGTTTCAGGAATACAGTTTGTTCTTGGGAATGATTTAGCAGGATGCAATTTGGGAGAGATACACCTCGTGGTGGAGAAGTCAAAGGAAGACTAGGGAACTGGGGAATTAAAATGAAAATATCAAGGATTTTTCCAGACTGTGTATTAACAAGATCCCACTGTCATAAGTTACAGTAGGAAGGAAAAACGAAACGAAAAAAAACAGAGGAGTTGATGTTCAGTGAACTCACAACCTGTTTGACGTAACGATGCAGGAAATTTGTATATATTGTACACACACAGACACCCACACACACACACATATATATATATATATATACACACACACACACACACACACACACACACACACACACACACACACACACACACACACACACACACACACACACACACACACACACACGGAATTAGAATATATTCTCGAACGTTATTAAAGATAGAATACTAAAATTTAAATGGAGACCACGACAGATTAGTTCAGAAGGTAAATGGACTGAGGTGCACCAGACTGTGTTACTGGTAGCACATAAACTAACTGCAGACTGTCATCTAGGTGTACAAACTCAGGCTAAGGTACAGACGCATTTCTAGTGGTCTGGAATGCACACGGACGTGGTTATTCTTTGTTGTGCATGTCATACATGCCAAATGGTAGGTACGCCACAGGCACTATTAAAACTTGCATCTTTGTTGCCAATTCCTGTATTTGAAGAACCCTACACGTGGTGTATGATTAATTGCGGAGCTCCCCTTTCTAAAATAAAAGTGGAAACCAAAATCTGATGACCATAATGGATGTGTCTACCAGATTTCTAGGGATAATTCCATTATGGAGCGTTAAGACAAAAAGGGAGGTGGAGGAGTTGGTAGCTTTCTTTACTCACTGTGGGCTACGCAGTGTGATTCAGTCAGACCAAGGGTCCCATTTTACCACTCAACTGTTTAAGGAAGTTATGGATAGATTCAGCATGTAGCAGTTTAAATCAAGTGTGTCCCATACCAAATTACGAGGAAACTTGGAAAGTTGGCATTAGACAATATTAACAGCATACTGTCAAAATTACACGAATGATTGGAATAAAGGCGTCTCATTATATTGTTTGTCATTAGAGATGCCCCAAATAAATCTACTCACTTTATTTCCTTTGAATTAATATTCGTACGTGAAGTGAGAGTTTATTTGAAATTAATTAAATATAAATTGACAGGACCGAAATCGGAAATCTTACACTTGGATTATGTATCTGAGGTGAGGGAGAAATTACATGGAGTAGGTGAGTTAGCTAAACAGCACCTGAAGATGGCACAGTATAGAATGAAGCAAGTGGCAGATACAAACTCTGAAACTTTAATCATTTCCCGTGGGGCTGATATATGAACTGATGTACTGATAATGAAAGATGGTGAAGGAATTGAATGGCCAATTGGCTACTTGTTGAAAAAACTCAATATCCACCAGAAAAAAATGCAAAATCTCCATTATTGAACAAGAAAGATTGAGTTTCATATTAGTTTAAGTTTCGTACTGCCCTGAAAATATTTTAATGTTTATATGACAAACAAATTGTCGGAGGCGGATGTGGACAACAACGACAAACCTCTCGCATTTTTTGGAATATTTAAAGACCAGAATATGATTCTATTTCATTGGGGTCTTATGTTACAGACTTTAAACTTAGAACATATACATTTGTGGGTCGTATTAGTGTGATACCAGATGTGTTATCATGGATTTAAAGGAAAATGTATAGATACAATTTGACTTATTCCAGTGTTATATATGTGTGCAGAATTAACATGAATAGTATAACTGAGATTAATACTTTTGTACTTCATAATAATGGGATTAAGAAATAAAGGAAAAGAAATGAAGCCATATTTTCAGTCTGATGGTTCATTTTATTTCTGAAGGAGGGAGGTGTTATGAATCCGAAAGTGTGTCTGGTCACTTTAGGACAGAACGGGTTTTGCTGATTAGAAAGTACAGCCACAGATGCCAGCGAAAGGTCAGACTGTTCCAAGTGGCACCACTAGCTGGGAAATGCATACCTGAGTTTTGGTTGGTGTTTTGACAACAATTAAAATACAACCAAAGAGTTTAAATAACGATTAGCATACCAGAAACGAACGGAAATCGATACTAGTGTCTGGAAACTGGAAAGTATGAGATTTATTGTAACATGGCAAGTATATGAACCCAGCATTTTGAATACTAGATGGAGAGCAACCGCCATCCAACAGCAGAGTAACTGCTGTAGAGCAGGAGTGTTAACTGGTCATCTCAAACGCTCTCTGTCAAAGATGCATGTTTGTGTCAAACCTACTTGCAGCAAAAAAAAACCCAGGGAGATCAGTAGCTGGAAGAGTGAACACAGCGGGGAAGATAGAGAATCTGTGCTCTAGAGATTCTAATGTTTAATATGTGGGTTGTTGGAACAGCATAATTTTATAGAGATGCAGTCAGATAGTAAACAGTTAAGAAAAGAAGGGCTTGTATTTGGGAATAGTTGTTTTTCGTGTTCACTATTAAAGTTAAGTAATAAACGTGTTAATTTTTCCTAATAATGGAAGGTAGGAGATCTGTGTCACTCATATTTTAACAGATTACGAGGTGAGGTGATTTTTTTCTGCGTGTTTGGTTTTAATTAACAGAGAGGCTCGACTCCACCTTGTAAATGTCCATCCACGCTAACCCCATTTCCCTGCAGTTGGCCCATATCCTTCCAGTCCTTTCCTATCCACATATTTATCCAACTGCTTTGGAAATGTTGTTAATGTACCTCCCTCAACCACATCTGCTGGCAGCTCATCCACGTACCAGCCTCAGGTTCCCTTTTATTCCTTCCCTTTAACCTTAATATGATTCCCTCTCGTCCTCGATTCTCTAAACCGTGGAAAAAGACTGAGAGCATTAACCCTATCCATACCCCTCATGATCTTATGCAGTTCTATAAGGTCCGCACTCAGTTTCCTACTCTGTAAAGAAATGGTCCTAGCTTGTCCAACCTCTCCCTATAACTCAGACCATTAAGTCCTGGCAACGACCTTGTAAATTTCTACTGCACTTTTTCTAACTTAATAACATCCTCCCTATAGCAAGGCGACAAAACTGAACACAATACTCCAAGTTTGGCCTTACCAAAGTCCTGTGTAAGTGCAACAAAAATTCCAAACTTCTATACTCAATGTCCTGCCTGATGAAGGCCAGTGTGCTAAATGCCTTTTGCACTGCCCTGTCCGCCTGTGACTCTACTCTCAGAGAACCGTGCACCTGAACACCAAGGTCTCTCTGCCCACTACACCCCTTAAGGCCCTCCCATTCACCATGAAACTCCTAACTTGATTTGAGTTTCCAAAATGCAAGACCTCACACATCTATATTAAATTCCATTTGCCATTTCTCGGCCCACTTCCCCAACTGATTAAGGTCCTGCTGCAATTTCTGATAACCTTCCTCATTGATCACGCTACCACTTATTTTAATGTCATCTGTAAACTTACTAATCATGCCTTGTACATTGTCAACCAAATCATAGACAACAAACAGCTATGGACCCAGCCTCCAGTCTGACAAGCATCCTTCCACAAAACCCTCTGCTTCCTACTATCAAGCCAACTATGTATCCAACTGGCCTGTTTCCCCAGCATTCCACGCGATGTAACCTTCCAGTGCAGCCTGCCCTGTGGTACCTTATCATAGGCCTGACTGAAATCCATAGAGACTACTTTTGCCGCTCTGCCCTCGTCAACCTTCTTGGTCACTTCATCAAAGAACTCTAACAAATTTGGGAAAAATGATCTTCCACTCACAAGTCTATACTGACAGGTCTGAATCAATAGGGAGTGTTGCAGAACAAAGAGACCTTGGAGTGCAGGTTCATACTCCTTGAAAGTGGAGTCGCAGGTAGATAGAATAGTGAAGAAGGCGTTTGGTATGCATTCCTTTATTGGTCAGAATATTGAGTACAGGAGTTGGGGGTCATGTTGCAGCTGTACAGGACATTGGGTTAGGCCACTGTTGGAATATTGCATGCAATTCTGGTCTCCCTCCTATTGGAAAGATGTTGTGAAACTTGAAAGGGTTCAGAAAAGATTTACAAGGATGTTGCCATGGTTGGAGGATCTGAGCTACAGGGAGAGGCTGAACAGGCTGGGGCTGTTTTTGCTGGAGCGTCGGAGGCCGAGGGGTGACCTTATACAGGTTTACAAAATTATGAGAAGCATGGATAGGATAAATAGGCAAAGTTTTTTTCCCTAGGGTCGGGGAGTCCAGAACTAGAGGGCATAGATTTAGGGTGAGAGGGGAAAGATATAAAAGAGACCTAAGGGGCAACTTTTTTTTCACGCAGAGGGTGGTACATGTATGGAATGAGCTGCCAGAGGAAGTGGTGGAGGCTGGTACAATTGCAACATTTCAGAGGCATTTGGATGGGTATATGAATAGGAAGGGTTGGAGGGATATGGGCCGTGTGCTGGCAGGTGGGACTAGATTGGGGTGGGATATCTGGTTGGCATGGACGGGTTGGACCGAAGGGTCTGTTTCCATGCTGTACATCCCTATGACTCTATGACTAAGTAATAGGTGCTGTCCTTCATTGTAAGATGATTCGAGTACATAAGTAAAGCTACCTTCCTGCTGTTGTCGAGCCTTGCTGAGAGAGCATTTGGGGCACTCACTACAGATTTGATCTCCTTTGTAAGGAATGATCTCCTTACCACAGGCACGGGTGATTGTAACATTTGGATGGAGTGAATAAGCTGATTGTTTAATCTGTAGGGTTGTAGAGCCACGAAGAAATCGTGATGCTGAAACTCAAGGAGTGGAAGTGATCACTTATTCCCAAAACAGACGTTGACAGGGAGAGAAATTCCATACTTTACCCAGGATTGATTGGTTTGATTTATTGTCACGTGTACCTCAGTACAGGGAAACACTTTATTTATGAGCAGTGGAGGTAGATCATAGGAAGGATAGTCAGGTAGATCATAGGGTGGAAATAGGCTTGGACAGAGTAAGGCATACAGGTGACACTGCACAGGACATGAACTGGACAAGATTAACATGAGCAAGATCAGCATTATTTGAACTTAGAGAGTCCATTCATCAGTCTAATGTGGTGTTCCTAATACCTTATATGCCTTAATTAACTCGCCCCACGTTATTGTGCAGTCGGCGTGTAAACCCATACTGAATGTAATGTTGCTCACAATCCCCAACAGCAGCCACAATCCCTTACAGCTGAAACAGCTATTCACACCAGCTTCCGCCCTATGTAGAGAACATAAGGCTGTCTTCTCAGAGATGAAAGATGCCTTTTTGAGACTTCACACAAGGCATATGCTCACCACTAGAAAGCTACATTACAGTCCACGTGTGTATCATAAGCAACTGAGCCGAGAGGAACAACGTGGAGCCGTCTTTGTGTGCACCCTCTGCTCCACTTGTTCATCATGTTAGAACATCAATTAGGAGATAATGAAGACTGCCGATGCTGGAGATCAGAGTAGAGCGTCGATTGTTGGAAAAGCATAGCAGGCCAGGCAGCGTCCGTGGAGCAGGAGAATCGACGTTTCGGCCATCAGACATTCATCAGGAATCAGCATAAATTACCTCATTCTGCCCCCGTGTAAGTGCATTGAGGTGGGAATGGCCTCCTACTGTTCCTGTATGAGTGACTCAACAGACTGAATGGCTTCTTCTTCTTCTAATTGGATAGGACCTAGGGCCTGACTGGTTACCCCTCTCTCCTGTTTGACAGCTCATTGTATGACTAGTGTGATGATGCTGCAGCTGTAAGAGGTTATTTTTTCCTGGTATCTTTTAAGAGAGAGATTGAACGCTCGTTACTAAGCTGGATAGTTATGATCACTTGAGTAACAACTAGGGAGGCCTTGTGTTTATTTTAATACAGACTGAATGGGTGTTGCCAGTTCTCACAGATTAGCATCTCTGGGTTTTGGTTTCTCAGTAACATCAGAAACTATTGGAGTCTCCACAGAGTTGGAAGCTTCAGTGAATGTCTCCTAGCTGCTACCCTCACTGAAATTTCTCTTGATGCTGTTTTTAATTCCTGGACTGGAGAAATGTTTGTGACAATCTGTGTCTGAATATATCTTTTTGCCAAGGGCTGTGTTTGTGGGAGTTTCCTATATTGGTACAGTTCATTAGTAATAGTTCCTAGATCTATTATTCTGCTAACTTGTCCAATAGAATTACGTTATTCTAAATTCGTCTTTCTTTGGTTTCATTTAATCTTTCGCGTTTAAGTAGAGGTGTTTTGCCTCACACCGAGTGATTTGGCCAGTCGCATTGCATCTGGAACAAACACTTTATATTTCCTTTAAAATAAGAAAACATTAGAATCTTCACTCCCGCCTTTAAATATTTTTGAGGGGCTCTGGTGTGGCCCATCACACTAGACTCCTTCTCTTCCTGAGTAATAGGCTGGAGGCACTGAATGGGCAGTCCCTGTTCTTCCCCAATAATGTCAATGGGCTGAATGGCTTCCTCATATTCCTGTGAAACCAGCGTGAGGTACTGAATGAACTCTTGTTTTACTATGGCAATGTGCATTGCCAGGCAGTGCTTTTACATGAATGTTACAGACACTTTATCAGCACAGGCCTGAGTGGTGTCTGGGTCTTGCTGCACATGGACACAGACCAGTTCAGGAGCTGACGCGGGTCAAAATGTTCTGAACATTGTGGAATCTTCAGTGACCATCCCCACTTCTGATCTTATGTTTTGGAGGATGGGGGCGGGGAGACATTGATGAAGCAGCTGAAGCTGTTTGTGAAGAGGAAGCTACCCTAAGGATCTCCCACAGAGGTGACCCAGGACTGAGATGATGAACATCTTCCTTTGTGCCATGTTTGACTCCAAACACAGCAGAGTTTACTCTGATTCCCATTTGTTCAGCTCCTTGCTGTCAACAGAAGGCAACCACTGCCTTGATATCAGGGCCAGTCATTTTTACCTGAACCCTTGAGTCAACCTCCTTTGTTCATATCAATAAGCCATGATAAAGGAGCAGCAAGTGTTTTATTCAAATAGGTGGTATCGAATGTCAGGATTTCTGTTTTCAAGAGTGTTCGGGGAGCTAGAAATTATTTTAAGAGGAGGTCGATGGATATCGACCTATCAGAGAGTTGAGGGCAATGACGAATGGGTGTGAAAGAGGATTTGAGACCAAGAGCAGATCAGTTATGATTTTACTGAAGGGCAAGGCAAGCTTGGAGAGTGAATGACTTGTTCCTGTTTCTGATGTTCTCACATTCTGTTATTGGAAAGTTAGTGGGTGCTATTTTCATGAATGTTCTGTTATTGCATATTGCAGTCAGGAAGAACAGATGATTTTTTGAGCCATCTCTGAGTGAGGTATATGGGCTGTATTCACAGTGAATCTGGGTCTACAATATGACCAACAAATGAAGCACAAGTTGCAGATCGGGGAAGTTCGGTGAAGAGAAATGAGGGGCTTCTTTCACACCCATACCAGGATATTCCAATTACATTTCCCAAATCACTTCAAAGCTTGTGTGACAGTCTTGAGAGGCTGAATGGTTTCCTCTGTTTCTGTACACCAGCTTATATGAGGACGTGGCCTTCAGCTGTTCCTGTCCATCATGTTTGGATGGCTGAATGGAACACAGAAACATGGGACTGAGGAGCAGGAGTGGGTCATTAGATATTTTGAGCCGTCTCCACAAAGCACTTAGATTATGGCTGATCAGGTTGGGATCTCAGCTTCACTTTCCTGTCTGCATCCCATTATGCATGACTCACTTCTCTGTCAAATATTTAACTAATACAGCTTTCAATCAATATGAACATAAAGGCACGATAAACTTCAAGGAAGAGAATTCCCACTTGAAAGGTCCTTTCAGAATTATTCGTCATCCTTCTTATAGAATCAGAGAGTCATGCAGAATGTAAACAGACCCGTTAGTCCAATCTGTTCACTCCGATCAGATATCAAATCTGATCCAGTCCCATTTGCCAGCATTTGGCCAATATCCCTCCACTTTCAGATACGTTTTTTAAATGTGCGATTGTAACCGCCTTCAGCACTTCCTCTGACAGCACTTTCTGTACACACACCACGCTCTGTGTGAAACATTTATCTTCAGCTCCCTTCTAAATTATGCGCCCTCTCGCCTTCAATCTCTGCCCTGTTGTTCTGGACTCCCCTATCCTCGGGAGCAGAACATGGCTGTTCAGGATATCAATGACCCTGATGGTTTTATCAACTTCTATAATGTCACCCCTCCACTTCTGACACAACAGGGGGAAACACCACAACCTAATCAACCTCTCCCGAAAGCTCAGACTTCCTGTCCTGCAACATCTGTGTGTCAGTCATTTCTGCAGAAAACCAAGTTGTACGCTGTATTCTTAAAGTGGCCTCACCAACATCCTGTACAGATGCAACATACCACCCCAACTCCTATACTCAATGCTCTGACTGATTAAGGCAAATGTGCCAAATGTGTTCTGTCCCACTCTGTCTATCTGCGACACCATTTTCAATGAACAATGTACCTGCAGCCCTATGTCCCTTTATTTCACAACACGCCCCAAGACCTTACCATTAAGTGTATAATTGCTGCCCTGGTTTGCATTCCCAAAATGCAAAACCTCGTATTTATCTCAATTAAACTTCATCTGTCACTCCTTGCCATTTGTCCCATCTAATTGTGGTCTCATTATACTCTGAGATACTCTATTACACCATCTTTCTGATGTTATCTGGATGTTTACTAACTATGAACCCAATATTCACATCTAATTCACATCACATAAATGATGAAATGCAGTGAACTCAGCACTGATTCTTACAGCGCAGTGCTGCTCACAAGCCGCCAGTCTGAAAAATACCCCTCTTCCTTCAAGCCAATTGTGACGAGCTTCTTCTATATCCCATTTGTCTGAAACTTACTAATCTGTCTTCCAATCGGAATGAAATACTAGCTATGAAAAGAGGCTGAGTAGTTTAGGTTTATTTTCACTAGAGAAAAGGTGATCGTGGGGTGACCTGATTGATATTTGCAAAATCATGAAGGGTGTAGACAGGGTGGATAGAGACGAGCTTTTACCCAGGGTGAAGGATTCAATAACGAGCGGTCGTGCTTTCGAAGTGTGAGGTGGAATGGTTAAGGGGGATACACGCGGTAAGTACTTCACACAGATGGTGGTGGGCGTTTGGAACTCGTTGCCAGCAGAGGTGGTAGAGGCAGACACGGCAGATTCATTTAAGATGCATCTCGACAGATGCATGAGTAGGTGCAGAGCAGGGGGATTCAGATACTTAGGAATTGACCGATAGATTTATACAGTACATTTGGATCTGTCCAGGCTTGGAGGGCGAAGGGCCTGTTCCAGGGCTGTAAATTTTCTTTGCTCTTTGTTCTATAAATGAACACCTTGCTGAAGTCCATACAGACAATGTCTACCAAACTGCCTTCATCAATCTTCTTTGTTACTCTTCAAAAAACTTTACCAAATGAATGAGACATGATTTCCCATGCAGAAAGCCACGTTGACTACCCCGATCATCCCTTACCTTCCCAAATGTATGTAAATGCTATCCCTCAGAATCACCTCCAACAACTTACCCACCTCTGACATCAGGCTCAGCAGTCTAAAGTTCCACGGCTTTTTGGGTCACTGTTTCTTTTTCTAGTCCCACTCCTGCACTGCTCACAACAAATGTTAAATGTAACCAGGTCAGTGATATGGCCGATGATATCGGTTTCAGACTGGGTCAAAGTCAGTTTTAGGAACAAGTCAGGTTAGTTTCTTTAATCTGCTAAAAGAACACGTTTATGATCCAGAGCAATGTTACTCAAACTATTGTGGAAAGATGAATGGCAAACTGTATCGGTATTGCAAATATATAATCAATATTTCAGTTTCTTAAAACAGACACACACACACACACACACACACACACACACACACACACACACACACACACACACACACACACACACACACACACACACACACACACACACACACACTCCAACTTTAACTTGAAAGAACTTTGTCTGGATATTATTGTAACTCATGACAAAAGGAAAGATTGGCGAGATTGTTCAAAACGTTATTCTGCTTCTGAACACATTGCATTCACACAGCTGCTAGCAATGGGATTTCACCCTGGGAGATTTGGATTTGGCTGAATTCCCTTTGCTTTAGGCAGTGAGGAGATTCCAGTGAATTCTGGTCAGGAATCACCCAAAGGGTAGCATAGCACCAGGGACTTGGGTTTGATTCCAGCCTTGGGTGACTGTTGTGTGGGATTTGCACATTCTCCGCTTTTCTGTGTGAGCTTCTAATTTTTGATCCAGTTTCCTACCACAAACTGTGTAGGTTTGGTGGATTGGTCATGCTGAATTGTCCGTAGTGTCCAGGGATTTCTAGGTTGGGGCATTAGTCTGGGGTAAATATAGGGGAATGGATTGTGAAGGTTGGGATGGACTTGTTGGGCCGTAGGGCTTGTTTCAACACTGCAGGGATTCTATAAAAATAAGAATGGTAACGATGACTGTAGACTTTTTTTTAGCTCGCACATATTGCTTTGACGAGGAACAATGAAGGAGATTGAGAGTGCAATAGGCCGTTCCTTCTCGGCTGATTTCATTCTCTCCCTCCCTGAAGTGAAACACACAATAATGTTATCCTCTCCCAAACTGGGCCATATGAGGTCTCCTTGTACATTGTCCAAACTAAGTCTCCATCAAATTCCCTGCTCCATGTAGGTGCATCATTGCTGCTGTCATGCACAGAGCCATACCCTTAGCAGAAAATGGTCTCGGCCGATTTGAAATATGTTTACATGGCCCTGCGTCATTAAAAATTAAAATATTTTATGTATTCTGGATACCTGTGTTAAAATGAATGCATTTTTTTTTTACAAATGCAGAAATTGCTGGAAAAGCTCGGCAGGTCTGTCAGCATCTAGATGCCTTTTACATGCTGTATTTGTACCAGCCTCCACCACTTCCTCTGACAGCTCATTCCATGTGCACACCATCCTGTGTGTGAAAAGGTGCCCTTTAGCCCTCATCAAAATATTTTCCCTCTCACTTTCAACCAATGCTCTCTGGTTTTGGACGCCCCTAACCTGGGGAAAAACCCTGATTACTCACCCTACCCGTCACCATTCTGATTTTATAAACCTATGCTGCTGCGAAACGTGACCCCAATCAACACAGATGTCTGTGTTTTAAATCATCCTGGTCCTGAATTCTGAAATTCAATACTGACACCTCTTCCTTCTCCATTAAGTCAATATTCTAAATCCATTTAGAATGCCTGTGCAGTGGCGTGTGGGGACCAGTAGACGGTAGCATTGCATCACTTTAAGCACCACAGAGACTGCCAGACCTGCCCCACTCAGAGACACACAGAGACACACACAGCAATTGATAGGACACAACATTGAGCTCATCTGGTAACTGAAATGAAACATAAAGAAATGATCAATTCACCTTATAAATTGTTAAAATATGTGTGACAGAGAACTTCCAACTTCCACTGTTTAAATAAGAGCATCAATTTGTTTTTTCTTTAACTCTGAAAGTGAACATTTTACATCAACTATTCACAACTCTTGGACACCTTTTCTCTTAACCACTTATTCCCCAATTCCAACTTATAACAATATACACTTGCAATAAGATACTTATTAAAATTTCATCAGCTTAATTTCAAAACCACATAGCAGCTGTTGTTTTTGTCTCTTCTTCTGTGAGATGATCTCCCTGGGTCATCTTCTTTCTTTTTACTGTGGATATGTTTCATAGGAAAAGGTACCTTTGATAGAGAGTGTTTCCTAATCTCTTGGATCTGAGTTGCTCTGTCTTCAATTTTCAAAATTCCTGCATTCTTAATATCCATAATATCGGATTATCCCATTGGTTCGATTTTTGAAAAACAATAAATTCAAACTTGATTTGTTTTTAGTATCCTGTGGTATTTTTTAAACTGATTCAAATTGTTCTCCAAACAGGAACCATTTCAGGGATCTATTTCCCAGCCAACTGTGACATATTTTCAGTTGTCCTTGACACTCTCGGTCTGCCATCCTCTCATATACACAGGCACTTGTAAGCTCTCAGTTCAGAACAGTTTTCCCTCTATCTTAAAGATACAGTACACACTTTCAACTTCATTGTATGAAGATCCTGATGTCATTACAGATACTCGGAGCCAATCCGGATTTCAATTGCTCTATGGTTTATCAATATTTCATTCACTCAGTCTGGTTTGTATCAGGACTTTTGTTGCTCCATTGACAGCATCTCATTCTTGGACTCCGTGCATGGAATATATCAGTATTTCACTTGCTCACACTATTGGTGAGGCAGGAATTCAGTTGTTTCATGGGGAGTGTGACACGATGACAATTTCAATGTTTGTGCATGGCACCAAACCTGGAAGAATTGCAAAGTCTATGGAGGCCTGTGCAGAACTCTAACAGGACAGTGACACGGTGTCATGTTCAGGTGTATGGCAGATGGGGATCAATACAGAGCAGTGTGAGGTGATGCACAATGATAGAAAAGACAATGAAAGAAAATAAAAAAAACAGGCTGTGCCGTTATAAAGCGAGTGCAGGAACAGAGAACACAGGGTGTATATGAGTGCAGATTATTGAAGATATCAGGACAAGTGGAGAGCAGTAAATATCACAGACTAGTTTCAGTATCTGAGCTGTTTACAGGGAGAGGTGTAGGAGGGAGTCTCCGTGCTCCCTTCCTGGGAGATGGATTGGACGATGTGTTGTGAGCCCACCCTGCTGCCCAACGAGACCGTGGGGATTCCATTTGTTCCATCTCGACACAGAAGGGAAATGGCATCAGGGCCACGGCTTCTAAGTTGTGCCGGGGCGGAGAAGGTGCTACCAGTGGGTTTAAAGTGAGAATTGCCCTTCACTGAACATGTTCTTACTGGGTCGTTGGGTCGTGGATGTTTCAGAATCTCCACACGAGGCGTCTCGATCCTCTCCGAATCGTACCAGGGTTCTGCCCACATGGTGGGGGGAGGGGGTGTGAGGGAACGGATATCGGGCAATCCACCAACCGGCTTGACCCTTTCTCTCCTATTCCAGGCTGTTTCTCCTGGAATGGGAGCAAGGAAGGGAGGGAGGGACGGTGGGGGTGGGTGGTCGAGTTGTTGGTGCTAGTGTAGCTGGGGATAGTGGCAAATCGTGAGGGAGTCTGTCGACATTGTTGCATATATGCAGTGTTATTAACGTGGCGGGGGGGAATAAAGTGGACGGGGTGACAGAGAGAAAGTGAGACAGAGAGACCGAGACAGAGACGGAGAGAGTGAGACAGAAGGTGCTGCATACAGCAGTGAGAGTGGTGGAGCCTTGTTTGGGGGTCGGTGCTATAACAGATATACAGTAAGTGTGAGCGAGCAGAGAGAATACAGTGACCCTTATCCTGACAGAGCGGGGAAGGTTATTGATGCTTGTCCTGTATTGCTGGACATTTCTTCAGACCGCAGATACTGCACTGAGCTGGGTGGGGAGCTCAGACCATACTCGGTTGTTCTGGTGGTGTGGCGCCCTCTGGGAAGAGAATGGTACACCTCTGTACTAGCCCATCCACCAGGACCTCTGTGCCCCTGTCGACAAACTGTGGTGTAATTGCTCCTTATTCCCCATGCTCGGAGTAAACTGTGCAGGCCAGCTCCAAACTTAGAAAGCTCAACCGTGTGCCCCTTGGCCTTTTAAAGATGGAACCAGTGCCAGGGATCATGGAATACCCAGGGGTACCCTGGAGATGGTGAGTATCTCCAGCCATGATGGGTTGGAGAATCGGGCTGGTATTGAATGAGAATGAGACCATGGGGTGGGGTGGGTAGTTAATGAGGTGAGTTTGATGAGATAGCATCAGGAAACGAGCTCAGCCTAGAACAAACAATCCCTCTGTCACAGCCAATGAAAATGGCACTGAGACAAATCATTGTTAGAATCTGCCCAATGAGTCATATGTTCTGTTGAAACCACTCCCATTTACAAAGCTATAGAACAAATGCTCATCCAAAACTCTCCATCACCTCACCTTACACCAATATCCTTTTTTTCACATCTTTCCTGGGAAGATTGGCTAATGTTACAGGATGCTGTCGAAGTGTCTGCATTTCAGCATTCTGAAACCTGGGGACACATTCTTCCATACCACTGTCTCTCAGTCTCCTCCATCTATTTCCCAAACCCCTCCCATGTGGTGATATTTAAACTGATTCCCCTCCCATCTCTCTCTGTGACAGTGAAGTTCAGACCCACAGCACCAAATTGTCATGGCACAATTGAGATATGGAGCTGTAAATGGATGGGAGTTGCACATCCTGTCACTTCCAGCATGGACTGCAAGTTTCCCTACACTGGGCAGTGATCTAACAGAGCGTTACTGAGCAATGTACTGGGGTGGGGAAGACAGCCCTACATGCTGGGAGAGTATCTGCTTCTGGTTTACAGATCAACGCACTGGGGTGGGGTACACAGTCCTACATGCTGGGAGGGTAACTGCTCCTGGGTTACAGATCAATGCACTGGGGTGGGGTACACAGTCCTACATGCTGGGAGGGTAACTGCTCCTGGGTTACAGATCAATGCACTGGGGTGGGGTACACAGTCCTACATGCTGGGAGGGTAACTGCTCCTGGGTTACAGATCAATGCACTGGGGTGGGGTACACAGTCCTACATGCTGGGTGGGTAACTGCTCCTGGGTACAGATCAATGCACTGGGGTGGTGTACACAGTCCTACATGCTGGGAGGGTAACTGCTCCTGGGTTGCAGATCAATGCACTGGGGTGGTGCACACAGTCCTACAGGCTGGGAGGGTAACTGCTCCTGTTTTACAGATTAATTCACGGGTGATTACAGTTCGCTGTGCTGGTCAGACTAACTGGTTGAGGTTTGTAGATAATGTAATTGTGTAGCGTGTGCAGCTCCCCGTGCTGGATGGATACTTCTTTCAGGTTGGCACAATCGTGCACTGCTGTGTTCTGCACAGGTCCCGGTGCTGGACAGGTATCTAATCCGGGTTTATAGATCAATACACTGCTGTGGTCTGCACAGCTCCCCGTATTCCTGTGTAGCAGCTTTGAAATGTCGAATGTTCCCTCCCATTCCCTGTGTTACAGGTATGAGAAATTAAAAGATCTGCTCCGATCGCTGAGTAACAGCCTCCAATGGCCGAATGGCCTCATTTTGTTCCTGTTTAAAATTCTTGATGGGCTGAATAGCCTGTTTCAATATCGGTGCAGTTGTGTAAGGTGCTGAATATTTTGAAACCATCAAGTGAACAGCCCACTTCTGACTTTATGATCGAGGGAAGGCCATTAATGCTGCAGCTGCTGCTAGCCCACAGTGCCTCATGGATGGCCAGCTTCCATGTGCTCAATCCTTTAGAAGTATGTCCTACTTCACAGGAGGGAGTGCCACATAATACAGAGAGCAATACGCCTAATATGATTTATCTCTGCATCCTGGAGGCTCTCAGCCTCATTCGTGATGAAGTGCTGATGCCCGAAATGGTGATTTTCCTGCTCGTCGGATGCTGACTGACTGGCTGTGATTTTCCAGCAACACACAAATCTTGAGTAAGTAAAATATGAGGCTGAGACTCTCCCTCCACCAGGACTGTGTGCTGGCTGCTCCTACAGATACTGTCACGGACAGACCCATCTGGGACAAGGAGTTTGGTGAATTTTTTCCCCCAGTCTGGCTGTTGTGTATTGAAGCCTGTCGTTGCTCAATCATTGGGGGGACTGTGGGACATTCTTGACGATGGACATTGAAGTCCCACACCCAGAGGACGGTCTGTGTCCTTATCACCCTCAGTGCTTCCTCTGATTTATTTCCAACATCGAGGGGAACTGAGTTATCATATAGAGGAGGGGTGGGGGGCAGGAGATGACCATCCTCAGGGGATTTCCTTGACCATGATCTGTTTCCATGAGATTTCCTGGGTTCTTGAATCAATGGTGGGGAATTGCAGGGTAACCCTTTCCCTGAAAGAATCTCAGGGTGTGCCCACCACTGGTGGGTCTGCGCCAGTGGGATAGGATATCCCCAGGGATGGTGATGGGGCTCCACAAAACATTACGGGCGGCACGGCGGCACAGTGGTTAGCACTGCTGTCTCACAGTGCCAGAGACCTGGATTCAATTCCAGCCTCAGGTGACTGACTGTGTAGATTTTGCACATTCTCCCCGTGTCAGCGTGGGTTTCCACCGGGTGCTCCGGTTTCCTTCCACAGTCCAAAGATGTGCAGGTTAGGTGAATTGGCCATGGGAAATTGCCTGTAATGTTAGGTAAAGCGGGAAGTGGATGGGAATGGCTCTGGGTGGGTTGCTCTTCAGAGGATCGGTGTGGACTTGTTGGGCTGAAGGGTCTGTTTTCACACTGTAAGTAACCTAATCTAATCTAAATTACCCATCAGGCGTGATCCTGTGAATATGACGGTGTCGGACTGTTTCCTGACTGGGAGTGTGGTGCTGAAAAAGAACAGCAGGTTAGGCAGCACTCGAGGAGCAGATGAATGAACGTTTCAGGCATATACCCTTCATCAGAAATGAGGCATGTGGCCTGGGGAGCTGAGAGATAAATGTGAAGGGGCTGGGGCTAGGGCTGGGGTTGTGGCTGGGGCTGGAGGGAAGGGATCTGGGAATGTGAGCGGTAGACAGTGGTGGGGGAGATGTGATAGGTTAGAGAGGAGAGTGCAGTGGATGGGGGGAAGGTCATGGACAGGTCAAGGAGTTCTGCAGAATCTTCTGTCCCTGACATTCTATAACTGACATTCCCCGGAACGTTATGTCCCCGTCATTCTATAACTGACATTCCCCGAAATGTCCTGTCCCCGACATTGGAAAATTGACACTCCCCGGAACGTTCTGTCCCCGACATTCTATAACTGACATTCCCCGGAACGTCCTATCCCCGACATTCTATAACTGAAATTCCCCGGAATGTTCTGTCCCTGGCATTCTATAACCAACGTTCTCCGGAACGTTCTATCCCCGACATTCTATAACTGACATTCCCTGGAACGATCTGTCCCTGACATTGTTTGGGAACGGCAGGACGTCAGTGAATTGAACAAACGATAAGATCCCGAGGGAAGAGATCCCGTTCCAAGGAGAAGGAGACACTGTTCCGAAGGGCCCTCAGGCAGTTAAAGGGGTGAGTACGTTTTCCCTGCGTTTACATTTCATCACGACACAGGATCGACCACAATTTAAACCAAAATACAGAAATTACCAAACTACATTTGTCTTCAGGAAACGGGGAGAGAATCCTTCAGGGCAGGCAACATTTCCACCCTCTGTATTAGGAACTGGGAAGGAGTAACCTGTGTCTGCTCTCGAGCGATCGAGTGTGTGGGAATGTTCTAGAAACCATCTGTCCTTATGGATGTGTCTCTGTGTTTGGGGAGGGAGGGATTCTTGTGGTTTATGTCACATTTTTGTCAGTAATTCTGACCTTCCCATTTGTTATTCCAGCTCCAATAATTTTGATAAATCCCTGAATACAAGGGCACATTTGAAAATCTCACTGGGTCCCAAATCAAACGGGTCCCTTTGCCTCCAGGCTGATGGATAATGGATAATTGTTTTCCCACCTCACAGTAAACGGAGTGACCATCTACGTCCTGCTTTATAAAGATTGTGGATTGTCTCCATGTGTCAGACGTTACCTGGGGGCCATGTCAGCGGCTGATCTCCTGATAATTATCCTCGACCTGATACTGAGACACATTCCCATTGTTTATTGGGAACATTTTTATTTCCTGAAGGAATCCGTCCCCGTGTGTAATATTCACGCCGTCCTGCTTTATGCAGCCACTGACTGCTCTGTCTGGTTCACCGTAACTTTCACCTTTGATCGGTTTGTGGCCATTTGTTGCCAGAAGCTGAAAGGTAAATATTGCAGTGAGAAAACGGCGGCTGTGGTTCTGGGAGCAGTGACTGTGCTGAGCTGTTTAAAGAACATTTCCCGGTATTTTATGTTCACGGCTCGGTATTGGCTGTGGAACTCCCCCTGGTTTTGTGATGTAACAGCCGCTGTTCAATACTCCAGTGTCTGGGTCGCAATCGAGTTCCTCCATCAGATTCTAACCCCGTGTGTCCCATTTCTCCTGATTCTGCTGCTCAATGTTCTCACCGTCAGACACATTTTAGTGACCAGCAGAGCCCGCAGGAGACTTCGCGCTCACACCAATGGGGACGCTCAGTCTGACACAGAAATGAGAAACCGAAAAAAATCCATCATTTTACTGTTTGTGATCTCGGCCAATTTCATCCTGTTATGGTCAACGTTAATGCTGTATTCGATATGGAGACGGATGTATTTGATTGGGTATCGATCTATGTATCTCGATTACTTTGTGCGGGAATTGGGCTTCATGCTGCAGCTCCTCAGTTGCTGCACAAATACGGTGATTTATTCCGTGACCCAGACGAAGTTCAGGCAGCAGCTGAAGAATGTGCTGAAATATCCCTTCACCCAAATCGATTCATCAATCAAATTCCCTCATTAATCACACAATCCAGGATTTTCTCATTTCAGTTCAGTGTTTCAGCGATGGAGCAGCCTGTCGCTATGGTAACAGACTGAGGGTCGCGCTGTTTTTTCCATCCTTATCCCACAGGGGGGTTACATGGAAACATTTCAATGTTTCTCACAACTCAAGGGCCAGCTAGAAAAGGCACCATCCCACTGATTGTATCCATCACTTCCATTTGTAACCAATAAAAATGTTGATTAAAGCGTGCCGAGCAGCAGAGTGACCAATGTTGTTGTGTGTCTCTATATTGGAGAAGCTGAGCTGGAGAGAGACAGACTCAGCCCCAATTCCTGGTCCTCAGGGAGGGCACCGCAGCCTGAGCTCAGGAGGTGGGTTCAACTCCCTCTGTCCCCACCACTCCAACCTGGCCTCCCCATTTACTCCCCCACCTTTGTTCTTATTGGTCTCCCTCTCTATCTCTGCACACTCTCTCCTTCTCACCACCTCTCCCTCGTCCCCCTTTCTCTTTCACACACACCTCCAACCCCACTTTATTCACATCCCTCCACTCTTCCATCTCCCCCTCACTCACTCTCCTGCCGTCTTTGTCTCTCCTCCCCCATAATTCCATCTCTACCCCATTTTCCACTCCTCCCACCTCCCACATCCAGGCCCCACCATCCCACACGCAGCTTCACCACCAACACACACACAACCAGTCTCTGGTTCAGAGGGAGGGGGAAGGACCCACGAGACAGAATATGTCAGATAGAGAGAGATTCAGCTAAAGAGAAACGGACGGAGGTGGGCAGAGAGAGAGAGATACTGAGGAAGCGGGATTGAGAGTGAGAGAAGGTGGAGAGAGAGTGAAGGAGCAGGGAGAGAGGGGGGGCAAGAGTCAGATACGTTGAGGGAGAGAGAGAGAAAGAGACATGGGAGGAGATAATGAGAGGTAGGGTCGAGAGAGAGTAGGCGAAAGAAAGAGTGAGACTGAGAGAGGAGCGAGTGAGGGGGCAAGAGAGAGAAAGTGATGGAGCGATCGAGAGAGAGACAGAGACAGATAGAGCAGGTGAGGGCGAGAAAGGAGCAAGACCTAGAGAGAGATGAGAGAGAGAGGGAGGGAGGAAGATTGCAAGAGAGAACGCGATGAGAGAGTGACAGAAAGAGAGAGAAGGCAGAGAAAGAAAGAAAATGGGTGGTGAGTGAGGGGGTGCAAGAGAGGCTGAGGGGGCGAGAGAGAGTGGAGTGCGAGAGAGTAACAGAGAGAGAAGGGACGATAGAGGGAGGAGTGAGATAGAGAGTGTGGCGAGAGACAGAGAGGGTGGCGAGAGAGAGTGAGGGCGGCGAGGCAGAGAGGGCGGCGAGGCAGAGAGGGCGACGAGAGAGGGAGAGGGTGGAGAGACACGGTGGGCGGCGAGAGAGGGAGGGCGGGAGAGAGGGAGGGCAGTGGAGAGGGGAGGGCGGGAGAGATGGAGGGCAAAAGAGGGGAGGGCGTGAGAGAGGGTGAGAGAGAGGGAGCGAGGGCGGGGTGGGAGCACTGCGTGAGAATGCGGGGAGAGAGAGAAAGGGAAGAGAGAGGGGGGAGAGAGAGAGGGGCGAAAGATAGAGGGGATAGAGATAGAGGGGAGAGAGAGGGTGGGAGGGAGGGACGGAGAGAGAGAGGGAGGGAGAGATTGTGAGAAACAAAACTCACTCACAAATCGGCCTGAGACAAAGCCTTGGAAACAAGAACAATTTATTACGGTCTTACAAGTACCAGACTCCTCTGCAGTCCAGCAGAAATGCGTACGTCACAGAGCATGTGTACTTTCTTTGTTCAGTTTGCAAGTTTCTGAATCACGCCTCCCTTTTCTAATTTCATCCTATCATAAGTCGGTAAACTCACTTGTTTCTC
Source organism: Hemiscyllium ocellatum (assembly GCF_020745735.1). Classification (NCBI taxonomy): domain Eukaryota; kingdom Metazoa; phylum Chordata; class Chondrichthyes; order Orectolobiformes; family Hemiscylliidae; genus Hemiscyllium; species Hemiscyllium ocellatum. Next base: position 507,905 of record NW_026868258.1, read on the forward strand.
TTCAGTTTTTCTTGTCTGGCTATTCGGCTGTCCTTGTATGTCTGCATTCTCTGTTCCTTGTTACTTTTGTCCTGTTTCCTTATCATGCTATAAGCTTTATTGTGAAATGCCCCTATTGCTTCTTTTGTGGTCAGCTACAAAACTCCATTGTTATTTCCTAGCTTAAAATTATCTCTTTAAAATTAATTCTTTAAAAGACCCTCAATAGTTATTAAAGTCTTAGCTTTAAGTATGTTACAAGCATTCCGCTCACCCCCGCAACACCTCACACCCATCTATAGAAACTGCATTCCACTACCAGCACAACAACTACATTTCTATATCGCCTGCAGAAACTACATTTCTCACTTCCCACAATTTTCCCTTTTCTTTTTTTAAAATCCGTTGTTACTGCACTTTAATTCATTTTTTTATGGTCTGCCCTCTTACACTTTTTGGTCATGAGGTTTACAATCTTACATTTTACATTTATGTTGTTCGCCCCTTGAACTCTAGAAGCATTCTTTGGCTTTCTCTTTGTTGCATATCACCTGCTGATTGTAAAAACATCTGATGATTTATTTGGGTTCCCTCCCCAAGGGATATCATCAATCGGCTCATTACCCGTTTTAGGACATCTACTACCAGACCCACTAATATCAATAATCCATATATAGCTAGATAGACTAACCACTTTCCCCAACCAGTCAATCCCTAATTGCCCCATTCCCATTCTTTTTCGTTCTGGTACCAATTACCAGCCTCCCTTATCTTGGTGATTTTGTCTCGCACGTGTTTGGAGATATCAGTAATGTTAGAGGAGACCTCAGGTATGTACGTACAACATTCCTCTCCAATTAGTGCACAGGTACCACCCTTCTCTGCTCGAATATAATCCAGAGCCATCCTATGCTGAAGGCTCGTTAGTCTGGTGGCAATCATTACAGTCGTTATGGCTGCCACTTGGGATTGGAGTTCAGTTAACACATCGGCAGTATTGTTGGCTAACTCTTCCAGGGAAGTTGCCTGCTTCTGTATTTCTACTCCTGCTCGAGTGGTCCCATACATAGGTATCAATGCCCAGAGGAGGCGATCCCCTTTGGTAACTTTCTGGGTTTCCTGCCTGCCTCCCTTTTTATTCCAAGGTATTTTTGGGGCTCCTTTTAACAGCCTCACATGAGGAATTATATAGGCAAGGTAGCAGCAGCCACTCCAGCCTTTCTGGCTTTGAGGCAGTGTTTCATCAACATCATAACATGCATGCATTCCTGTACATTCAGTCACGCGAATGTATTTTTCCCTGGGAATAAATAGATAGGCCTCCAGGCCACATTCCCAATATGTTCCGTTTAATATTTGGGGAATGGTTGTGGCACTGGCTTGACTGGTGTAGACACAAGTTGATTTTCCTAATGGGAAGAGTGCGGTATCATTCTGGTTACAGAAACAAGCGATATTTACTGCTCCTTTGGGTGGGGAGACTTTAAGGCCAACAGTAGCACCCGGAGTGTTCGGGGCAAATCGAGGGAACCATCCCTCAAAGTTATAATTACTCCTCTCAAATTCCCATTTTGTATCATTGGAGCCTGAGTCAAATTGTTGTGCATCGTACGCTTCTTCTTTAGTATGTGGTATTACCGTGAGAGGAATTCCGGATTCCCCATGGTGTGGGAATCCCGCACATACCCAGCAATCGACATGTCCCTTTAATTTCGCATAATTCTGATATAAAGTGGTAAAATGTTTTTCCCGCTCCCCTTTGCAGCTAGCGCCAGTATTATCGTGACAATATAAAGCTGACAACTCATTTTAGCTCACTACCCCTATCTGTCTATTCCCTAAACCTTTAACTACCGGGGGGAGTGAGCCCATGCAACACTTACAATTGTTTTGGGATATATCTCCCTCTCTTTGACCGCCCTCTCTCTTTCCCCTTCTCTCTGTTCCCTCATTCAATCCCCGTATCTCTGTCCCCCTCTATCTGTCCCCTCTCTCTGTCCCCCACACTCTGTGCCCCATCTATGTGTCCTCCTCTCCACGTACCCCCTCTCTCTGTTCCCCTCTCTCTGACCGCCCTCTTTCTGTCCCCTTCTCTCTGTTCCCCACACTCAATCCCCGTATCTCTGTCCCCCTCTCTCTGTTCCTCTCTCTCTGTTCCCTCTTCGTCCCTCTCTCTCTTTCCCCTCTTTCTCAGTCGCCCTCTCTCTGTACCCCTTTCTCTGTACCCCTCTCTTTAGCCCTCTCTCAGTTCCCCTCTCTCTTTCCCCCTTCCTTTGTCCCCTCTCTTTATCCACCTCTCTCTTTCCCCAAACTCTCAGTTCCCCTCTCTGTCCCCGTTGTTTCCATCCTGTCTCTGTCCATCCTGTCTCTGTCCCCCTCTCTCTGTCCCCCTCTCTCTGTCCCCCTCTCTCTGTCCACGTCTCTCTGACCCCCTCTCTCTCTTTCCCCCCTCTGTTCTTCCCTCTCTCTGTCCCTCTCTTTATCCCCCTCTCACTGTCCCCAAACTCCCTGTTGCCCTCTCCCTGTCCCCTCTCTGTTTATCCCCCTCTCTCTGTCCCCAAACTTCCTGTTCCCCTCTCTCTATCCCCCTGTCTCTGGCCCCCGTCTCTGTCCCCCTCTATCTGTCACCCCCTCTCTCTGATCCCATCTCTATTTTTCCCCTCTGTCTTCTTCCCTATCTCTGTCCCCTCTCTTTGTCCCCTCTCTCTGTCCCCCTCTGTTTATCCCCCTCTCACTGACCCCCAAACTTCCTGTTCCCGTCTCTCTGTCCCCTCTCTTTGTCCCCCTCTCACTGACCCCCCTCTCTGTCCACCCTTTCTCTGCCCCCTCTCCCTCTGTCTCACCGTTCTCTGCCCCCTTCTCTCTGTCTCCCTTTCTCTGTTCCGCTCTCTCTCTCTCCCCTCTCTCTGTCCCAGTCACTCTGTCCGCCTCTTCACTTTCCCCTCTCTCAGTCCCCTTCTCTCTGTTACCCTCACTCTATCTGCTTCTCTCTATCCCCTTTTCTCAGTCGCCCTTTCCCTGTGCCCTAATTCTCTGTACCCCTCTCTCTGTCCCTCCTCTCTCTGTACCCCCTTTCTCTGTACCCCTCTCTCTGCACCCCTTTCTCTGCACTATCTCTCTGTCCTTCTCTCTCTGTCCCCCCTCTCTGTCGCCCCTCTCTGTGTTCCCCCTCTCTGTCCCTCTCTTCCTGTCCCCCTCTCTCTGTCCCCTCACTCTATCTCCTTCTCTCTATCCCCTTTTCTCAGACGCCCTCTCTCTGTAACCCCTTTCTCTGTACCCCTCTCTTTGTCCCCCTCCCACTGTCCACCTCCCTCTGTCCCCCCTCTCTGTCCCCCCCTCTCCGACCCCTCACTCTGCCCCCTCACTCTGTCCCCCTCTCTCTCTGTCCCCCTCTCCACGTTCCCCCCTGTCTCCCTCTCTCAGTTTCACTCTGTCTGTCCCCTTCTCTCTGATTCCCTCACTCTATCCCCATCTCTTTTCCCCCTCTCTGTTCCCTTATCTCTGCTTCCCTCTCTCTGGCCCGCTTTCTCTGTCCCCCTCTTTCTGTCCCCCTCTCTGTAGCCTTCTCTCACTTCTCTTCTCTCTTCCCCCATTCCTTTGGTCCCCTGTCTCTGTCCCCCTCTCTGTATCCACCTCTCTCTTTCCCCAAACTCTCTGTTCCCCTCTCTCTGTCCCCACTGTTTTCCACCCTGTCTCTGTCCATCCTCTCTCTGTCCCCTCTCTCTGTCCCCCTCTCTCTATCCCCCTGTCTCTGTCCCCCCTCTCTGTCCCCGTCTCTCTCACCCCCTCTCTATTTTTCTCCTCTCTCTTCTTCCCTCTCTCTGTCCCCTCTCTTTGTCCCCCTCTCTCTGTCCCCCCTCACTGTCCCCCTCTCCCTGTCCACCCTCTCCCTGCCCCCTCTCTCTCTTTCCCATTGTTCTCTGTCCCCTTCTCTCTGTATCCCTCTCTCTGTCACCCCTCTCTCTGTCCCCGTCACTCTGTCCCCCTCTCCACTTCCCCCTCTCTCAGTCCCCTTCTCTCTGTTACCCTCTCTCTATACCCCCTTTCTCTGTACCCCTCCCTCTGCCCCCTCTCTCTGCCCCCTCTCTCTGTCCGCCTCTCTCTGTCCCCCCCATTTCTGTCGCCCCTATCTCTGATCCCCCGTCCCCATCTGCCTGTCCCCCTCTTTCTGCCCCCTCACTCTATTCCCTTCTCTCTATCCCCTTTTCTCAGACGACCTCTCTCTGCACCCCCATCCTCTGCCCCCTCTCTCTGTTCCCCTCTCTCCGTCCCCCTCCCTCTGACCCCTATCTCTGTCCACCTGTCTCTGTCCCCCTCACTCTGTCCCCCTCTCTCTCTGTCCCCCTCTTCACGTCCCCCCTCTCTCTGTCTCCCTCTCTCAGTTTCACTCGGTCTGTCCCCTTCTCTCTGCTTCCCTTATTCTATCCCCATCTCTTTTCCCTCTCTATGTCCCCTTCTCTCTGTCCCCTCCTCTCTGTTCCCTTCGCTCTGCTCCCTTCTCTCTGTTCCCTTATCTCTGCTCCGCTTTCTCTGTCCCCGCTTTGTCTGTTCCCCTCTTTCTGTTCCCCCTCTCTGTAGCCCTCTCTCAGTTCTCCTCTCTTCCCCCCTTCATTTGGCCTCCTGTCTGTGTCCCCCTCTCATTATCCACCTCTCGCTTTCCCCAAACTCTCTGTTCCCCTCTCTCTGTCCCCCTCTCTCTATCACCCTGTCTCTGACACCCTCTCTCTGTCCCCCTCTCTGTCCCCGTCTCTCTGTCCCCCCTCTCTCTTTTTTCCCCTCTCTCTTCTTCCCTCTCTCTGTCCCCTCTCTTTGTCCCCCTGTCTCTTTCCCCCTCTCTTTATACCACTCTCACTGTCCCCAAACTCCTGTGTTTTCCTGCGAGCTGTTCCCCACAGCATGGTGGCGTGTGTAACACTCCATCCACCAGCAGTTAAACCAGCACATGGGATGCACTGCTGGTAGTCCATCCTCCGAGCCAGTTGGATGGACCAACATCAACTGGACTGGAACGTCTCCAGGGCAAGTAATGCTGTTCTTGCTCCATTAAAATCCCAAATCAATTGAAAAGACAATCAGATTTTCTATAATTATTGAAAAATGAGGATTTCTTAAATGATCTGATGAGCTTGCTGCTGTCTTTATAGTTGTGTAATTTACTTCAATAAAACCATTTTGTGCATATATTAAAAGAACAAAAAAACACTCAGTTCACAGATAATACAAGGCAATGCAGCATTTAATCAAAAACTGCCAGGGCATGGTAGGTCATAGGTCTTCAGGTAACTGGGAAAAAAATATCCGTAGATATTTCCGGGCTGGCATTGATGTATTGGGCTGAAGGGTCTATTTAAATGCTATATGACTATCAGTTTAATTGTTCAAAACAGTGAATGTATTCCCGCTATTTCCATAGCTTGCGTGCATTAAATGGTGAGGAATACAGTCTCCAAGGTCACACAGCACACTGACCTGAAGCTATATCATTCTCCATTCACTATCAAATGATTCAGAACCCCGTTTCTCTCTTTGTAACATATCTGCTAGTGTCCCTGCACCACAATATTCCCTGGGGTTTATCACCATATTCTGAATAAAAATTACACATAGGCAGCAGAATGTTGGCCTTGCTAATGAAACTCACCTCACAAGAAGAACTGAAAGGAATGTGCAGAATTAAAGTTATCCATTCGACTCAATCTGATTTCGAAAGCAGTTTCAATGCAGGCTTTTACTTTGCGCTGTGCTCCTGACCTTTCTCCAACACCATGAAACTTCCCTGAGTGCTTTTGAGTGCTGTTTAAAAGTCACATATGGAAAGCTGTGCACAATAATCTGAAAGGAAAAGTCTTCAGGCTCATGAGAATCATCTCATAATTTTTCAGAATCTGAAGACAACAGAAATGCAAAAACTGGCATCAAGAGTAAGTCACCAATCTAGCTCCACCATGCAATAAGATCTTGGATGATCTGATTTTGACCTCAATCAAACAGCCATCGAGTCATAGAGATGTACAGCATGGAAACAGACCTTTCAGTCCAACCCGTCTATGCTGACCAGATATCCTAAACCAATCTAATTCGACCTGTCAGCACCCGGCCCGTATCCCTCTAAACCATTCCTACTCATGTACCCATCCAAATGCCTCTTAAATGCTGCAATTGTACCAGCCTCCACCACTTCCTCTGGCGGCTCATTCCATACATGCATTACCCTTTGCACAAAAAAGTTGTCCCTTTGGTCTCTTTTATATTTTCCCCTCTCAACATAAACCTATGCCCTCTCATTCTGGACTCTCCGACCCAGGGAACAGTCTTTGCCTATTTACCTTAACCATGCCCCTCATAATTTTGTAAACGTCTATAAGGTCACCCCTCATCCTCCGACGCTCCAGGGAAAACGGCCCCAGCCTGTTCAGCCTCTCCCTGTAGTTCAAATCCTCCAACCCTGGCAACATACTTCTAAATCCTTTCTGAACCCTTTCAAGTTTCACAACATCTTTCCGATAGGAAGGCGACCACAATTACACGCTTTATTCCAATAGTGGCCCAACCAATGTCCTGTAAAACCGCAACAAGACCGCCCACCTCCTGTACTCAGTACTCTCACCAATAAAGGAAAGCATACCAAAAGCGTCCTTCACTAGCCTATCTATCTGTGATTCCACTTTCAAGGAGCTATGAACCTGCACTACAAGGTCTCTTTGTTCTGCAACATTCCCTAGAACCTTACCATTAAGTGTCTAAGTCATGCTAAGATTTGCTTTCCCAAAATGTAGCACCTCGCCTTTATCTGGATTAAACTCCAGCTGCCACTTCTCAGCTCATTCGTCCACCTGGCCAAATCCTGTTTTAATCTGAGATTACCCTCTTCGCTGTCCACTACACCTCCAATTTTGGTCTCATCTGCAAACTTATCAACTGTCGCTCTTATTCTTCCTTTGCCCTTACAATGTCAGTGCATCGTTTTTAGTCAAGAATCTGTCTGCCTCTGCATTAGGAATATTCAATGTTTTATCCTCCATTTCTATCTGGGAAGAGAGTTCACAAATACACGACACATTGAGAGAATTAAAACAAACAACATCTTCTTTACTGAGATATTCTTCAGGTTTATAACCAGTCCACTCCTGGTAATCTCTCACAGAAGCTGAAATATTGTTTTAGAATTGAACTTGAAAATATTACTTGGAATTTTTTGGCCTTACCAAGATTACATATTGTTCACCTAAAATCCAGCAGATCCAGAGTCAGTCAGTTCAAGATTTCCTCCTGAAATAAACGTTCCACACAGGAGTCAGTTGAATGAATCTTCTCTGGGCTGATTGGCATGTCAGTATGCCCATTGTTCTCTCGATGTTGTCTCGCCATTGCTCTGCAAAACTGGAGATAATCTTCCCTAATTTTGCATGTATTCTGTTTCAGAAAGTTTCTACATTTATCGTACTCTGTCAAAAGGTTTTATGATGTCATCCAGGTGCACAATTCATCTATGCCTCAACCCAATCTCTCCATTGAAATAATACACTGCCTTTCAATTCAACCAACCAACATCTTTGAGCGCACAGACAATATTTCCGACAAAATTCCATACAATATTTTTCTGTTCACTTGACCCACTTAATCTCTTTATAGTTTCAAATCCTCTTCAAATCTTGCTTTTCTAACAGTTTCAATTGTTTGCATTCCTCTCTAGTACAGACAGAATATTTGGCCAAAGAAATAGATTGTGGCCACATTCCAATGGAATTGACAATGTAATATTTTAATCAATGTCTAAACTATGAACTATGTTTTGCAGTCCTATTACTCAGTTCCCTAAACTCAAAGTAGGTCAGATGGTGTGGAATGTGTATGGGTAGAATGGAGGAATGGCAAAGGTGAAAAAACATAGCTGGAGTTATGTACAGATCTACAAATCGTAGTCAGGAGCTGGGGCAGAGGGCATATCAGGAGGTAAAAAAAATGTGTAGAAAAAGCGAAGTTATAATGATTGGGAGGATTTCAATATGCAGCCGAACTAGGAAAATCAGGTGGGCAGTGCATTGTAAGAAAATGAATTTGTGGAATGTGTACAAGATGGCTTTTTCGAGCAGCTTATGGTGCAGGCAACAAGTAACACTGGATTTAGTGTTGTGCAATGAAGCAGACTTGATAAGGGAGCTTAAGGTAAAGAAAAACTTTGAGGCAGTGATCATATTATCATTGAACCTACTCTTCAGTTTGACAGGGAGAAGATAGAAGAATTAACAATTATTATCACTGAATAAAAGCAAATACAAAGGCATGAGGGAAGATCTGGGTTGGATTGATTGGGAGAGTAGGCTAACAGGAAAGAGAGTGGAACAGTTATGGCGGGAGTTTCTGGGAGTAATTCAGCAGACGCAGCAGGGATTCATTCCAAGCTAAAAGAAGCATGGTATAGGGAGGATGAGGCAACAATGGATGACAGGGGAAATCAGGGTTAGCGTAAAAGCAAAAGAGGAATCAGATAACATGGCAAATGGCAGTGGGAAACCAGAGGATTTGGAAGCTTACAAATACCCATACAGGTCAACAAAATAAGAAATAAGAGGAAGAAGATTAAATATGAGGGTAAACTAGCCAGTAATTTTAAAAAAACGATAATATTTTCTTTAGATACATAAAGTGCAAAATAGAGGCAGAAATGGATATTGGGACGTGGAATACGACGCTGGAGATATAGCAATGGGGAACAAGTAATGGCTGAGAAACTGAACAATTATTTCACGTCAGTTTTAACAGTGAAAACACCGATAGTATTCCAGAAATTCAAGATAGTGCTTGGGATGAAGCTTGGGACAGAGATTATTAGGACAAATCGTTCAAAAAAACTAAATGGGTAAATAAACTGGACCAGATGGGTGATATCGCAGAGTGCAAAGGGAGATAGCTGAAGAAATAATGGAGACATTTGTGGTGATTTTTCATGAATTTCTAGAATCATGGAGAGGCTCAGAAGACTAGGAAGTTGCAAACGTGACACCCTCTTTAAGAAGGGAATAAGGCAAAAGGCAGAAAGTGACAGACCGATTAGCACAACCTCAGTCATGTGTAAGATCCTGGAATCCATTGTGAAGGATGAGATTTCTGAATACTTGCAACTGAATTGTAAAATTGGGTAAAGTCGGTATGGTTTCATCAAGGGGATGTCGTGCCTCATATATTTGTAAGAGTTATTTGAGGATGTAACAAGCAAGTGAGACAAAGGAAAGTCAGTGGATGTTATCCACCTGGACATCAAGAAGGACTTTGACAAGGTGCCACACAGGAGGCTGCTGAGTACAATAAGGTCCCATTTTGTTGGAGGCAATAGACTAATGCAGAAGCTTGGCTGTCTGGCAGAAAGTAGGGAATGGGGATAAAAGGGTCATTCCCAGGATAGCAGCCGATGACCACTATGTTCCTCAAGGCTCAGTGTTGGGACCACAACTTTTTACTTTGCATATTAACGATCTATATAAAGGAACTGAGGGCAGTCTGGGTAGGCTTTTAGATGAAAATAAGGTAGATAGAGGGACAGGTAGCATAAAGGAGGCAGGGAGGCTGCAGAAGGATTTAGATAGAATAGGAGAGTGGGAAAAGAAGTGGCAGATGGAGTACATCTTGGGAAAGCGTGAGGGGATATACTTTGTGAACAGGAAGAGAGGCATGGACTATTTCATAAATGAAAAGAAAATTCAGAAGTCTGAAGTGCAAACAGAGTTGCGATTCCTTGCACAGGAATGTCTCAATGTAAACTTGCAGGTTGAGTGAATAGTTAGCAATGTGTTGTGTCTGCCGCACAATGTGTTTAAATTCTTCTATTCAGCAAAAGAATTATGAGTCAACTCGTACAAACAATAATATTTGTTTATTGAGCACAGTCAATGCTAGTACAATAAAATTTACGATAAAGTAACGAAAAATACTGCAAACTGTTTTATGCTTTTACTTAACTTTGGCCGACCGTGTACCACCACACTAGAACTTGGCCAGGCTCCACATGGTGATGCCTTCTTATTCTTCCGATGGTCTTGGAGTTGTCTTTATTCTCGGTGGATATTCTCCAGTTACCGCACTCTGTGGGGTTTTGATGTATTTTTAATCCTTCCAAGTCTTCAAGCCCTTGGGACGGTATGGAGGATCTGCAATGGAATGATCAGGTTCGTTTACACTGATCAATCAGACTCAACCAGGGCTTGGCGTATTGATGACCCAAGGGGGACATTCCAATGTCTCATTAAATCCATCTCCAGGAGGGTATTGCAGGGTCTGTACTGGAGCTGTCAGGTTTGTTTGCAAACCGTCTGTAGGGATCTGCAGCCTGTCTGGATTCTGCAGCGTGTAGATTAGCTCAGAGACTTTAGGTAAGGCTGGGATCCATTTGCCCGCATGCTTTAATCACTGTTCATTATTGTAACTCCATGATAAGTTTATTAATGTCCTTAATACGTTCATTGTTTTGGGTGACCTATCCGCTCAGAAAGACAAATGCAATGATGGCATTTATTTTGAGAGGAATTGAATATTAAAGCAGAGATGGATTTCTGAGTCTTTACAAGGCTCTGGTCGGAGCATATTTGGAGGATATTGTGGGAGCATAATTTAAGATATATCTAGACAGATACATGAATGGACAGGTGGCAGAGGGATACAGATCCTTAGAAAATAGCCGGCAGGTTTAAATAGTGGATCTGGATCGGTGCAGGCTTGGAGGGCTGAAGGGTCAGCTCCTGTGCTGGAATTTTCTTTGTTCTTTATTATTCATTCTAAAAATTGCAAGTTTTCAACTTACTGTATGCTACAATTTAATACATAAAACATTAATTTATTTGACAGTGCATGTTACATTATTGTCATTTCTAAATTAGAATCATAGAATCATAGAGATGTACAGTATGGAAACAGACACTTTGTTCCATCCCGTCCATGCTGACCAGATATCCCAAACCCAACTAGTCCCACCTGCCCGGACCCGAACCATATCCCTCCAAACCCTTCCTATCATATACCCATCCAGATGCCTTTTAAATGTTACAATTGTACTAGCCTCCACCACTTGCTCTGGCAGCTCATTCCATACACATACCACCCCCTGCAGGAGAAAGGTGCCCCTTAGTTCTCTTTTATATCTTTCCCCTCGCACACTAAACATATGCCTTCTACTTCTGGACGCCCCCACACCAGGGAGAACACCTTGTCCATTTTCCCGATCCATGTCCTTCATAATTTTATGAACCTCTATACGGTCACCCCTCAGCCTCCGACACTCCACTGAAAACAGCCCTAGCCTATTCAGGCTCTCCCTACAGCTCAAATGCTCCAACCCTAGCAACATCCTTGTAAATCTTTTCTGAACCCTTTCAAGTTTCACAACTTCCTTCTGATAGGAAGGAGACCAGAATTGCACGCAATATTCCAAAAGTGGCCTAATTAACTTCCTATAGACCTACAACATGACCTTCCAACTTCTGTACTCAATACACTGACCAATAAAGGAAAGCACACCAATCCTCTACTTCACTGTCTTATCTATCTGCGACTCTACTTGCAAGGAACAATGAAACTGCACTCCAAGGTCTCTTTGTTCAGCAACACTCCCTAGGATTTTCGACAATATGAGTATAACTCCTGCTAAGACTTGCTTTCCCAAAATGCAGCACCTCGCATTTATGTAAATTAAACTCCATCTGCCACTACTAAGTCCATTGGCCCACCTGATCAAGATCCTATTGCAATCCGAGGTAACCTTCTTCGCTGTCCACAACACCTCCAATTTTGATGTCATCTGCAAACTTACTTTTACTGTACTTCTTATGCTCGCATCCAATTCATTTATATAAACAAAGAAAATTAGTGGATTCAGCACTGATCCTTATGGCACTTCACTCGTCACAGGCCTCCAGTCTGAAAAACAATTCTCCACCACCACCCTCTGTCTTCTACCTTTGAGCCAGTTCTGTATCTAAATGGCTAGTTCTCCCTGTATTCCGTGACATATAAGCTGGCTAACCAGTCTTCCATGGGGGAACTTGTCGAACGTCTTACTGAAGTTGAAATAAATCACGTCCAAATCTCTGCCCTCATCAATCCACTTTGTTACTTCTGTAAAAATCTCAATCAATTTTGTGAGACATGATTTTCCACTCACAAAGCAATGTTGACTGTCCTTAATCAGTCCTTGCCTTTCCAAATACATGTACGTCCTGTCCCTCAGGGTTCCCTTCAAAACCTTGCCCACCACCGCTGTCAGGCTCACTGGTCTATTGTTCCCTGGTTTATCCTTACCGCTTTGCTTAAACAGTGGCACCACATTCGCCAACTTCCATTCCTCTGGCACCTCACCTGTGACTATCGATGATACAAATATCTCAGGAACAGGTCCAGCAATAATTTCCCTGGCTTCCCACAGAGTTTTCGGGTACACCTGATCAGGTCCTAGGAATTTATCCACTTTTATGCGTTTCAAGACTTCCAGCACATCCTCCTCTGTAATATAAACATTTTGAAGATGTCACCATTTATTTCCCTACATTCTATATCTTCCATGTCATTTTCCATAGTAATCATTGATGCAAAATGCTCATTTCTTATGTTCCCTAGCTCCTGCGGCTGCACACAAAAGCCTCCTTGCTGATCTTTGAGGGGACTCTATTCTTTCTCTATTTACTCTATTTTCCTCAATGTCTTTGTAAAATCATTTTGGATTCTCCTTAATTCTATTTGCCAGTGTTATCTCATGTCCACTTTTTGCCCTCCTGATTTCCCTCTTAAGTATACTCATACTGCCTTTGTACTCTTCTAAGGATTCATTCGACCTAGTCAGACAACATGTTCTTTTGCTGCACAAAACAAAACGTGCACTCTACTTTTGAATCATAAGATGTTGTTAGGTGTTTATATTTTAGTTTCATCAATATAGAATCAACTTAACTGTTTTCAGAGATGATTCAATTATTATTCAGTTGAATAATTGTAGTTAATATGTCATCATTGCCCAATTCACAAACATGGCAAACGCCTGAATATTGTTCAGGTCTGTGAACCCGCCACGTTGCAATCATGACCAACATTAAAAAATGGATTCCAAAAGGCTTCAATTCAGGCACAGTGCTACTGGAGCTCATAGCTACCTGCGGCACTCAGTGAGACACTGACCTGCTCCTGAATCTGTCCAGATAATTTCCAACCTGGGTCAGTACAATCATTCAAACATTCCTTCAAAGTAGATCATTTGGATTCCACCTTCGGCAGGAGGAAACCAGCCAACAGAATATCACAGTCAAATCCAGACCCAGAGAGCAGTTGTATGGACGTGGAGTGTCAGAATCACATGGTGTTGCTTATGGTGCTGACACCTGGCATGTACCCCATACTGCATACATCTGCTCTCTGGGCCAGATACTGGGAGAAAATGTTCACAATTGACAGTATAATGCAGCATCTTGTGTCACACAGTGAATCCTCTGAAATATTATCCAATAAACGTACCTTCACATTCACCAGTATCAAAATAAATTTGTACATGTTTGTGTATGGTTAGATATTAATACATGGGTCACCCAGCAGAATGCATCTGATGAAACCAGGAGCAAACCGCAAGTCAAAAATCAGTTTAATAACTGAACTTTGTGGATTTTGTCTGGTCGAGGTAACCGCACATATTGTGCTGACACTCAGGTGAATGTAACCATGCACACCATAACTGGAAGTCTTGGTCTAACGTCCCTCCCCAACATCCTGACCTCACACACCTCTCTCCCTCACACACCCCCACTCACTCACACGCACCTCACACGCACGCACACTCCTCCCTCACATACACACACCTCACTCACATACACATACCTCACTCACATACACATACCTCACTCACATACACATTCAACAACTGATGAGCATCCACAAGCTGAGTGAAACTTGGAACATAGAACTGTACAGTACAGTAAGAGCCCTTCAGCCCTCAATGTTTTGCCAGCCATTTATCCTATTCTAAGATCAGACTAACTACATAATCTTCAATGCACTAAATTCCATGTGCCTTTCCAAGAGTCTTAGTAATTATCCCTAATTTATCTGACTCTACATCCATTCCTCCCCCACCACTCTCTCCATTCCTACCTCTGACACCTCCCCTAACCTTTTTCCAATCACATTAAATTTTTTTCCGTTGATGATAGCAATTTCTGCCATGGGAAAAGACTCTGGCTTTGTATTTGTATCTCAACATCTGGTGCATGTTTATCAAGTCACCTCTCATTCTTCTACGCTCCAGGAAGAAAACCCCTCGCTCCCTCAAACTTTATTCCTCAGACATGTCCTCCAGTCCTGGCAGCACCCTGGTAAATCTCCTCTGCACACTCTCCGAGGCTTCCACATGTTTCCCATAATGAGGTAACCAGATCTGAACACAGTATTCCGAGTGTGGTTGAACCACAACTTTATAGTGCTAAGCATTAAACTCGCTGCTCTTAAACTCAATTCCCCTGATAATGAAAGCCAGCACACCATCACCTTATTAAAACTCTATCATCTTTGGTGGCAATTTTAAGGGATCTATTGACACGGGTCAAGATCCCTCTGTTCCACCACATTGTCAAGCATTCTACCTTTAACCCTGTATTCTGTATGCAAATGCAACCTTCAAAAACAAAACAATTCTCATGTTTTACGTTTGATCTCGATTCGCCACTTCTCAGACCAGTTCTGCATCCCGTCAAGGTCCGATTGCAATCTACAGAAGCCCTCCAAACTATACACAACTCCACCAAACTTCCTGTCATCGGCAAACTTACTAACCCACCATTTCACCTCCTCATCAAAGTCATTTATAAAAATCACAAACAGCACAGGTCACAGAGCCAATTTCTGTGGAACACCACTTGTCACTGAACTCCAGGCTGAATATTTTTCATCTGCTACCACACTCTGTCTTCAATGGGCCAGCCAAATCCATATCCAGACAGCCACATTTTCCTGCGTCCCATACCTCCTTATCTACAGAATGTGCCTACAATGGGGAAACTTATCAAACACCTTGCTAAAATTCTTGTTTACCACATCTACCTGGCTACCTTCATCAATGTTGTTTTTCACATCTTCAGAGAATTCAATAAGGTTTGTGATGCATGACCTGCTCACCGCAAAGCAATGCTGACTATCACTAATCAAACTATGGTTTTCTAAGTAATTGCAAATCCTGTCTCTCAGAATCATCTCCAATACTTAGCCCACTACTGATGTAAGACAGATTGTTCTGTTATTCCCAGCAATGTCCCTATTCCCCTTCCCAAACAAGGGAATAACATTTGCCACTCTCCAGTCATCTGGCACTATTTCAGTGGACAGTGAGGATGTAAAGATCATCACCAAAAGTACACCAATCTCTTCTGTAACTCTCTGGAGTAACATAGGGTCACCCCATATCACCCGGCGATTTATCTATCCTTATGTTTGTACTTCAATCAGTCTGTATTTCCCTTCAACTTGTCTACATGCTGCCCAACCAACTGATTGTCTGCTTTCCATTTCAGTGTAGTATACAGTGCTGACTTCCTGAAGTAGTAATGTTCCCAACATTCTGCGAATTACAGAACGAAAATAAAAGAATGCACCAGTGCTTTCCTGATGAAGGGCTTAAGCCTGAAACATTGACTCTCTGCTCCTTGGATACTGCTTGACCTGCTGTGCTTTTCCAGCACCACACTTTTCGATTCTGATCTCCATCAACTGCAATTTTCACTTTCTCCGTTACTGATGGCTGTCCCCTCACACACTAAGTGGGGAATTAATCATCAGAAACACATTGTATGTGTAGCCGACTGCTCAGGTATGGAAAGTTGCATTTGATGAAATCATTTTTTTAAAAAAAAATTACATTTCAATAAATATTCATTCATTGAGAGTTAAAATTTGGTTCATGGTTTGGGCAGCCTGTTAAGAAACAGTGAATGACTGAAGCATTCCGAAGTACAGAGTATTCCAGGTGTTATATTCTAGCTTTCGTTAAATCTGGGAGTATTATCAGACACACTGATTTGATAAGGGAATGAGTTGACATGGACAGGTGTGATATTTTTGCCATTACAGAGGCGTGTTTGAGAGAGGTCATGGCTAACAACTCAATATTCTGTTGCACTGGAACTATCGACAGGACAGGGCAGGATGTTAAAGCAAGACTGAAGATGTTACAGATATAGGAAGACAAGGCTGGAGATGGTACAGAGAGAGGAAAGAAAGGCTGGAGATGGTACCGAGAGAGGAAAGCAAGGTTAGAGATGGCCGAGAGATAGCGTGGCCTGTGCATGACAGAACAGGTTAAAGAATTTTTAAAAATTCATTCAGAGAATATGGGGAGAGGTGTAGCAGCTTTAGGTTAGGAGAGATAGGGGAGGGATGTAGGGGCTAGAAGAGATGACAGGGAAAAATGCAGAGATACACGTAGATGGTTTAAAAGCGGAATTTTGCGATGTCTTATTAGAGAAAATATTGTAGAAATCTGTGGAATAGACAAGGCACTGGAAGGAACTGAAGGAGTGAGACTTTGGACTGTCCAATCACAAGAGAAATAGAGTCAGTCTCATACAGCACAGGAGAGGCTCTTCAATTGATAGCAACAATAATAAAAAAGCCCTGCAAACGCTGGAAACCCTTCCTTCCTAACGTCTGGCGGTTAGGGCTAGACTTGGGAGAGGTGTCCTACAGACTCCTCAAGCAACAATGTGACATAACAAAGTTTCATGGCGTCGGATTAAACACTGACATATAAACCTCCTACTGACTCCCCTCCCTCAGCTTCACGGTGTCAGATCAAACACTGACACGGAAACCTCCTGCTGACTCCCCTCCCACAGCCTTATGATTCAGTGTCCTTCGATATTGAAAAACACTTCGAGGAAGCACTGAGAGAGTGATAAAGCTGGAGAATATATATTGGGTGGGCCATTTCAAAAGACCAAAAGAACATAACTGTGATTCTGGGTTTGCACCGGGTGAGGAGGCAACGACTGAGAGGGAGAAACATCTTTGATCTCATCCTCACCAATCTATGGGCTGCAGACACATTGATCGATGAGCTTTTTGGGAACAGTGACTACCACACACAATATTTCTGGAGACTAAAATCCCACTTCAACATTGTGAATATCTTCTGTACCACCATGTTAAACGGGAAAACTTTAGTAACTCAACTTTGGGATATGGGAGGTGAGTCATAAAATTCATAAAGTCCCTACTCTGTGGAAACATGCCTTTTGGCCAAGGAAGTCCATCCCAACCCTCCGAAGAGTATCCCACACAGACACACCCCAAAATAATCAACAGCAGCAGAATTGTATCCAGCACAATTTTCACAGTCACTGTTGGCATATGCTACACTTTACCCTAAAAATCAAGTCAGGGGATAAACCCTTGTTCAATGGAGAATCCAGGAGGGCTTGCGAAGAGCAGCACTAAGTACAACTCACAATGAGGTGAGCTTACCAATTTGGGCCACTTACTCATCAGATAGCGTCAGCTTCAAGTGACAGATAGATCTAACCAACAAATCAGACCTGATCTCTGCAATCCTGTCATATGTAATCAGTGGCAATGGTGGTGGTCAATCAAACAACTCACTGGAGGAGGAGGATCCACAAAAAGCACCTTCCTCAAAGATGGAATGGCCCAGCACAACAATAGAACAACTAAGGTCGAAATATTCACAGCAATGTTCACACAGATGGGTCAGTGGGATGATCTACTTTAGTCTCCTCCAGATGGCAGTCTTCAGCTAATCCAAAACATTTCATGTGGTATCTACAGGTGGCTGGAGAGATTGGATAACGCAAAGACTGTGACCCTGATAACATTCCATTCAGGCTGTTCCTGCTGGAATGCAGCACTGGGACCTACCTGACAATGTGGGAAGCTGTCCGTGTGTGTCCTGTACACACACAGACAAAACTTCAGGCAATCAATGACTGCCCCATTCTTCTAATCCTTATCATTAATAAAGGGATGAATGATGTCATCTACAGTGGGAATAAACAGCAATTCCTCAGCACCAACCTGATCACTGAAGCTCAGTATGGGCTCTGCCAGAGCCACTCATTCCCTGAGCTCATTGAAGCCTTGGTTTAAAGGTAGCCAACAAGCAAACAAACAGTTGAATTCTAGAGTAGAGACCAGAGTGACTGCACTTAACAGCAGAATATCTGCATTTGACCTAGTGTCATATCCAGGATTAATATCAATGCTGGATCAAATAGGAAACATCTGCACTGGCTGAAGTTATACCTGGTACAAAGGAAGGTGACTGCGGTTTGGGGGAGAGCAGCCATCTTAGCTCCAGGACAGCTCTACAGCAGTTCCCCAGTGGAGATTTTCCTGGGTAAGACTGGAAATCAGAAATGGAAAGGTAAGGCACCAAACTCCTATGGGATGATAGGGCTGCTCTCTCATTGGACAGCGAAAACTGGTGGTAGTTTAACTGGATAGTTATCATGACTCAAGTAAGGGAGACGTTGAGTAGTAACAGTGATCTCATTCAATGCAGGAATTAAACCCACACTGTTAGCATTAATCGACACTGCAAACCAGTTGTCCAACTGATTGAGCTAACCAAGCCCACACCCAGCTCTTTGTGGTAGATATTGTAACACTATTCCATTCAGGCATGTGGTTAAACCCTTCTGGAGCATGTGGAACTAGAAACAAGCTTCCTAGCTCAGTGGGAGAGACAGCATTAGTGAGCTGTAAGAGTGCTCTCTGCCCTAGGCCCAATAATTTTCAGCTGCTTCATAAATGACCATCTCTACACTGTAACGTCACAAGTGAGGATGTTTGCAAATTATTGGACAATGTTCAACACCATTTACTCAGATACTGAAGCAGTCCTTATCCAAATGCAACAGGACCTGGAAATATGCAGGTGTGTGCTTACAAATAACAAGTTGTCATTTCCATTACACATGTGCCAGACAACGGTTACCTCTAACAATAGAAAATTGAGCCATATCCTCTAACGGTGAATGCCACCACCATCACTGAACACCTACCTAGCAATATCCCAGGGATTACCGTTAACCAGAACTGGACTGACCATAGAATTTCATTACCCACACCTTTTAAGGGCTTCTGCTAAAACATTGACTCTCCTGTACCTCAGATGCTGCCTGACCTGTCGTGCTTTTCCAGCGCCACAATTTGACGCATATTAATTCGTTTGCTCCAAGAATATGTCAGAGGCTAGGAATCTTGCAGAAATAACTTAACCCATGGTTTCTGAAAGCCAACAAACGATCGAAAAGTCACAGATTGAATGTGCGTGTGGTGGAATACCAATCATTTGCCTGGCTTAGTGCAGCTTCACCCCTCACCCATTGGCACTCAGGTGCAGAGATTCCTGCCATCTACACGGTGCTCTGCAGAAATTTACCAAGGCTCCTTACAACGTACCTCTGAAACCACACCATCATCAAGAAGGACAAGGGAAGCAGATTCATGGGACCCCCACCATGTTCGCTTTCTATTCCAAGTCATCCACTATCCTGGTTGGTAAGTATATTGCTGTTCCTTCATTGTCACTGTTTCAATGTCCCTTCCTAACGGTATTGGAATTCTAACTACAACACATGGACTGCAGTGGTTCAGTGCAGCAGCTCACCACCACCTTCTCAAGGCAACAATGACAGGCTATAAATACTAGCCCAGACATATCCCATGAATAAATTGAAATGAAAAATACTGTCCAAACATGCCCAGTGCTGGACCCTGTGCTTTGGGTTTTATGAGCTCAGGCTGATTTGGTCCAGGCAGTAACCTGTTTACTGTGAACAACTGAATGAATATGTTGTTTGAAACAATCTGTCAGTCTCTCAGAGGCATGGGCTACATACCGAGCATCACACAGACAATGGCATTCACATCCCACATTACTGAGCACTGAGATAGATAGAAGCAACTGAAAATGTCCTCATACCTTACTGTAACATGTTTAAACACAGTGATGTTGTTGTCACGAAAAATGATTATAAGTGGATATTACCAGGGAGAAAATTAGGACTGCAGATGCTGGAGATCAGAGTCAAAAAGTGTGTTTCTGAAAAAGCACAGCCGTTCAGGTAGCATCTAAGGAGCAGGAGAGTCGACTGTTAGTTCACAACATTAATGCAAGGGAAAATAATTGTATATTTTTAAAGTCTTTTCACTTAATAATAATTTGGTCTTGGGTGTGGGAATGAGACTCAGCTCCAATGCTCCATACTGTGATTTGTGCACTGTTTTCATCATGTTGTTAAAAAAGTTAATTGAATAAAGGGGAGATTTTGTGCTTATTGGACAATCTAAAAGTTGGTATTATGAAAGGATTTCAGACCTTCAGTAAACAGACTTTGTTGTTAATGGTTAGAACAACGCTGCAAACAGTTACACAGAACTTTTCAGCTCAAGTCACACACAAGGACGTTGAGCTGAAATCATATTGGCCATCAATGGAGCTGCACAATTCTGTTTGGATACTGACATTGTGGAGCTAACATACACTGGATATGGTTTATGAGGGATTCGATGTAAGATGCCATGCGCGGCAGGAGCCCATCACCTTTATAACATCTTCAATCAGATCGGGTCCAAGGTGCAAAATTAGAGTTTAGGTGGCATACCAGAAGAGATATCCTTGCAATACATGGTTGTTTCCAGGTCATTGTTATAAATGTTGAACATGTGCTAGTCCATTGACCAGTCTGCCCCCCACCTCCCCACACACATCTCCCTGTTGTTCAGGTATGTCTCTAATCAGTCTATTGTGAGGGAGTGTGTGAGTAACTGCCCAGCTCCAGTTTGGAAGCTCTCTGGACAGATTTTGGAGATGGCCAGTGTTTTGGAGGTCATGACGAGGGCCGGTAACACGTGTCTGAATTCAGGCTTTTTCTCAAAGTCATTTCCAACAGCTTTGCTGCCTGCAAGATGGTGTGTTCACTGAACTGAACATGAATCAGCTGTTTACTACAGTCACTGAATTGTGTAATAGTTAGGTATGCGCTCTGGTAATTCAATTATTGTTCACTTCAATTGTTTTCAACTGAAAAAAAAATGATGTTTGGTTTATTTTAAAATATGTAAGAAACAAAGTGATATTAACTCTTCATAATACAACAGGTCACTTTTACATTTCATATATTTACCACGGGCTAATAAAAAACAGTCAAATATTGCCTGTAAAGCAGGATTCTGTGAACAGGACTATGTCCCCGGCAGCATCACCATCCTCTCTGGTACATTCTGTTCCATTGACAGGACATAGCCAGGCAGAGGGGGCTGCTCCTTTGTATATAGTCAATATCCTGTTCAGTCTTGATGCTGGATCCTGTGGCTGCTACACTGTTCTCTGGCAGGTTCTGGGGGAATCAATAAAAGGGAAAATATAATTGACAGCTTCATCACCAATCTGCCTACTGCAGATACATCTCTCCATTTCATATATCGGTAAGAATGATCACTGCACAATGGGGAGCAAGGGCTATCTTCACATTTTGCAGATCCTCCTCACCATGATATGGTTTCCTAATAGGACAGACATTAAACAGATTGAGCAACAAATGATGATGCATCTATGGGGGGCAATGGGCCATGAGCAGCAGCAGAACCATACTCTGTACAACTCAGTCTGCAACCTCACAGCTCGACATACCTCCTACAGTACAGTAACCATCACGGCCAAACATACCTCCCACTGCACAATAACTATCATGGTATGACCTACCTCCCACTGTACAGTAACCATCACGACCCGACATACCTCCCACTGTACAATAACTATCATGGTATGACCTACCTCCCACTGTACAGTAACCATCACGGCCCGACATACCTCCCACTGTACAGTAACCATCACGGCCCGACATACCTCCCACTGTACAGTAACCATCACATCCCGACATACCTCCCACTGTACAGTAACCAACACAGCCAGACATACCTCCCACTGTACAGTAACCACCACGGCACGACCTACCTCCCACTCTACAGTAACTATCACTGCCCGACATACCTCCCCCTGTACAGTAACCGTCACGACCCGACATATCTCCGACTGTACAGTAACCGACACAGCCAGACATACCTCCCATTGTACAGTAACCGTCATGGCACGACATACCTCCCACTGTACAGTAACCATCACGGCCCGACATACCTCCCACTGTACAGTAACCATCACGGCCGGACATACCTCCCACTGTACAGTAACCATCACGGCCGACATACCTCCCACTGTACAGTAACCATCATGGCCCAACATACCTCACACTGTACAGTAACCATCACGACCGAAATACCTCACACTGTACAGTAACCATCACGGCCCGACATACCTCCCACTGTACAGTGACCATTATGGTCCAACATACCTCCCACTCTACGGGTGCCATCAAGAGCGGCATGGTGGCTTAATGCTTAGCGCTGCTACCTCACAGCACCACAGTCCTGTGTTCGATTCCGGCCTTGGGTGACTAACTGTGTGGAATTTACACGATCACCCCGTGTCTGCATGGGTTACCTCCCCCCGGCCAGGTGAATTGGCCATGCTAAATTGTTGAGTGATTTAGTCAGAGGGAAATGGGTGTGGGTGGGTGACTCTCCAGAGGGTTGATGTGGACTGGTTAGGCCGATGGGCCTGTTTCCGCACTGAAAGGAATCTAATCTACTCTCCAATGTTCATGTCAGGAATATGATGGAATAATCACTTTTCGGAATGAGTGCAGCTCCAACAGCACTCTGGTATGGACTTACTCGCAACAGGCAACACAGTTGTGTAGAGAAGATCCTGTCTCACAAACCTGATTGAATGCTTTGAGGAAGTGACAAAATTGATTGATGAGGGTATGGGGCTGGATGTTGGCCGTTTGGACCTTAGCAAGGTCTTTGATATGGTTCCTTATGGCAGGCTCATACAGAAGGTGAAGTGAAATGGGATCAGCGGTCAGTTAGTAAGATGGATAGAGAACTGCTTAGAACATATAAAAACATAGAAAAATACAGCGCAGTACAGGCCCTTCGGCCCTCGATGTTGCGCCAATCCAAGCCCACCTAACCTACACTAGCCCACTTTCCTCCATATGCCTATCCAATGCCCGTTTAAATGCCCATAAAGAGGGAATGTCCACCACTGTTACTGGCAGAGCATTCCATGAACTCACGACTCGCTGAGTAAAGAATCTACCCCTAACATCAGTCTTCCACCTACCACCCTTAATTTAAAGCTATGCCCCTCGTAATATCTGACTCCATACGTGGACAAATGTTCGCATGGTGGACCTAATCATTTTGTACACCTCTATCAAGTCACCCCTCAACGTTCTTTTCTCCAATGAAAACAGCCCCAAGTGCCTCAGCCTTTCCTCATACGATCTTCCTACCATACCAGGCAACATCCTGGTAAACCTCCTCTGCACCCGTTCCAGTTCCTCCAAATCCTTCCTATAGTATGGCGACCAAAACAGCACACAATACTCCAGATGCTGCTGCACCAGAGTCTTACACAACTGCAACATGACTTCAGGACTCCCGAACTCAATTCCTCTACCAATAAAAGCCAGTACGCCATATGCCTTCTTCACTGCACTATTTAACTGGGTGGCAACTTTCAGAGATCAATGTACATGGACACCAAGGTCCCTGTGCTCATCCACACTATCAAGTATCAGACCATTAGCCCAGTACTCCATCTTCTTGTTACTCTTACCAAAGTGTATCACTTCACACTTACCTACATTGAACTCCATTTGCCAACTTTCTGCCAAGCCCTGCAGCTTATCTATATCCCGCTGTAACGTGCCACATCCTTCCTCACTGTCAACAACTCCAAAGACTTTCGTATCATCCGCTAACTTGCTCAACCAAACTTCTAGCCCCTCCTCCAGTTCATTTATAAAAATGACAAACAGCAATGGTCCCAAAGCAGATCCTTGCGGAACACCGCTGGTAACTGCACTCCAAGATGAAGCTTTACCATCAAGTACCACCCTCTGTCTCCTTCCAGCCAGCCAATTCCTAATCCAAACCTCCAACTCACCCTCAATGTTATACCTCTGTATTTTTGCAGTAGCCTACTATGGGGAACCTTATCAAACGCCTTACTAAAATCTATATACACCACATCTACCGATTTACCCTCATCCACCTCCTTAGTCACCCTCTCAAAGAATTCAATAAGGTTTGTGAGGCACGACCTGCCCTTCACAAAACCATGCTGACTATCCTTGATCACATTATTCCTATCCAGATCCTCATAAATCCTATCCCTTACAATTCTCTCTAAGACTATGCCCACAACAGCGGTAAGACTCACCGGCCTATAGTTACTAGGGTTATCCCTACTCCCCTTCTTGAACAAGGGAACCAGATTTGCTATCCTCCAGTCTTCTGGCACTACTCCTGTGCACAACGAGGACATAAAATTCAAGGCCAATGGCTCTGCAATCTCCTCCCTTGCTTCCCAGAGAATCCTAGCATAAATGCCATCAGGCCCAGGGGACTAATCTATTTTCACCCTTTCCAGAATTTCCAACACCTCTTCCCTACATATCTCAAAATCATCCATTCTAATTAATTGTGACTCAATATTCACATCGGCAACAATGTCCTGTTCCTGAGTGAATACTGACGAAAAGTATTCATTCAGTGTCTCTCCAATTTCTTCAGCCTCCACACGCAACTTCCCACTATTATCCTTGACTGGACCTATTCCTACCCTAGTCATTCTTTTATTCCTGACATACATATAGAAAGCCTTTGGGTTTTCCCTAATCCTACCAACCAAGGACTTTTCATATCCCCTCCTTGCTGCTCTTAGCTCTCTCTTTAGATCTTTCCTGTCTACCTTATAACTCTCAATCGCCCCAATGGAACCTTTACGCCTCATCTTTAAATAGGCCGCCCTCTTACCTTTAACAATGGATTCCAATTCCTTATTAAACCAACGCTCCCTCACACGACCCTTTCCTCCCTGCCTGACAGGTACATATTTATCAAGGACAATCAATAGTTGTTTCTTGAACAAGCTCCACATATCGATTGCACCCTTCCATTGAAGCCTACTTTTCCAAGCCACCCATCCTATGTCATGCCTCACCGCATCATAATTTCCCTGCCCCCAGCTATAACTCTTGCCCTATAGTGCACACTTATCCCTCTCCATCACTAGAGTAAAAGTCACCGAATTGTGGTCACTGTCCCCAAAGTGCTCACCTACCTCCAATTCTAACACCTGGCCTGGTTCGTTACCCAGAACCAAATCCAGTATGGCCTCACCTCTTGTTAGCCTGTCTACATATTGCGTCAGGCAACCCTCCTGCACACATCGGACAAACACCGACCCATCTATCGTACTCGAGCTATAGCTTTCCCAGTCAATATCTGGAAAGTTAAAGTCCCCCATAACAACCACCCTACTACTTTCACTTTTCTCCTCAATCATCCTCGCAATCCTTCCTTGTACGTCTCTAGGACTATTAGGAGGCCTGTAGAAAACTCCTAACAGGGTGACCTCACCTTTCCTATTTCTAACCTCAGCCTAAACTACCTCAGATGGCGAGTCTTCATCCATCGTCCTTTCCACCGCTGTAATACTATCTTTAACAAGCAATGCCACACCTCCCCCTCTTTTACCCCCACCTCTGACCCTACTAAAACATTTAAACCTTAGAACCTGCAACAACCAATCCTGTCCCTGTTCTACCCATGTCTCCGTAATAGCCACAACATCGAACTCCCAGGTACCAACCCACGCTGCAAGTTCACCTACCTTATTGCGTGTACTTCTCGCATTGAAGTATACACACTTCAAGTCACCTTCCTGTTTACAGGCACCCTCCTTCAAGATTGATGCCATGTTCCTAACCTCCCTACACTTCAGCTCCTGCACCCTAAAGCTACAGTTTCGGATCCTATGCCCCTGCAGAGCCTGTTTGGCCATAGAAGACAGAGTAGTGGTGGAACAGTCTTTTTGTGACTGGAGATCGATAAATAGATTGGCGGAGTTGCAGGTTGTGAGAATGATTACCAGAGAATACAGCAGGATATAGGTCAGCTGCAGACTTGGACAGACAAAATGCAGATGTAACTTTATTTGGACAATTGAGACGTGTTGCATTTTGGAAGGTCTATTGCAGGAGAGAAGTATAAAGTCGAGGGAAAAACTACTGGCCGCATTAACATCCGAAGGGATCTTGGTGTACAGCTCCACTGTTCCCTGAAAGTGGTAACACGGGTAGGTAGGGTGATCAAGAAGACTGACGGCAAACTTGCAGACATGCATCAGAGCATGCAGTATGAAAATTAACAGATCATATTGCAGCTATAACGAAACTTAGTTCGAGGTACATTTAGAATATTGTGTACAGTACTGCTTGCCACACGATGTTGAAGTGTTGGAGAGGGTATGGAAAAGGTTTACCAGCATGTTATCTGGTTGGGAGGGTATTAGCCAGAAGGAGAAATTGAACACACATGGTTTGTTTGCACCTGGACACCATTGGCTATGGGGCTACCTGATAGATGTTTACAAAATTATCAGAGGCATAGATAGAAGGACAGCTGGAGCCTTCCCGCACCCCCACCCCCGCCCCCCCGCCAACCCTCCACCCCCCATAGTATAAATACCAATTACTCGAGCGGAGGTTTTAAGTAAAAGGGAAAAAGTTCAGGAGATGTGATCGGTAAGTTTTTTTTTGGTTTTGGACAGGTGTGAAAGTGCCTGGAATGCACTGATAGAGGGCAAGAAGCCAATATAGCAAGGTTAAAGAGGGATCTTGGCACAAGTATGAGTAAGTAGGGAATAGAATGATATAGCAGGTATCGGAGCAAAAACTTTTGTTTTAACTTTAAGAGGGCATCATGTGTCAGTGCGGTCTTGCTGGGCTGAAGGACCTCTTTCTGTGCTGGACTGTTCTTTAAGACAAGGTTTGATGGCGGGCGTGGCGAGATGCTGACTGAATGATGACTGATGATCAACAGCCACATCATTGTGAATCCCTTCCCTCATCAGCTTGCAGATTCATATCCTTCCCCTCTGTGGGTAAACTCAATATTTAGAATTTGACATGAATATCAGAGCTGGTAACTGGTGACGCCCTCTTGACCCTCCCTCCTGCGGCCTTCTATCTTGGACACCAGCAGCTCGGGGGACACGGCACTGACAGAAGTTGCAAGTAGTCCACACCTACCAATGCTGGCACCTGATACATGCCAGCCTCACCATACCATCCCAGCACATCTCTGACCCACTGACCTTACGCTTCTGTACTTCAATGCTGCAGCTCAGGGTGCATTGACAACTCTCATTGGAATGCAGCTGCAAGAACACTGTGCTCAGGGACACATACCCAGCTCATGGACTGTCCCTCTGGGCTGCTCACTCCTTGTTTGTGCACACTCAATGCTGCTGCAAGGACACTGTGCACAGGGACACCCACCCAGCTCATGGACTGCCCCTGTGGGCTGCTCACTCCGTGTTTGTACGCAGTCAATGCTGCTACAAGGACACTGTGCACAGGGACACCCACCCAGCTCATGAACTGTCCCTCTGGGCTGCTCACTCCGTGTTTGCACACAGTCAATGCTGCTGCAAGGACACTGTGCTCAGGGACACCCACCCAGTTCATGGACTGTCCCTCTAGGCTGCTCATTCCATTTTTATACACACTCACTTTGAGCTGACTTGAATGTTTGCCTTGTCTTACCCTGCCCTCAACAGTGTTTCCCCTCAGCTAGAACTTCCAGGCTGACCCGCCTGCTGTATTGCCTTGGTGTTTAGCACAGACACAAACCCAGAAAGCTGAGTATAATTGTCCACAGTCAGTCACGGTACCCACACTGAGTCAAGGGGAGTCTCAGATCCCAGTCCGGGAGTTTGGACACGGTCAGTCAGCCTCTCATGGTTGTTAGGGTCAGAGTCCTTCCCCTGTGAGGGGTTGAGGAGTTGAATGTTGGGCTGTCTTATACCCCTCTTGGCTTTTTCTGCTCTATTGTGGGATAGTTCCTCCTGGAATGAGCGAATTATCAAGAGGCATTAGGGAGATGGAAGTGGTTGGTACAGCTGTTAGTAATGGTACAGCTGAGGGAAAGATGGGGAGATATCCTGAGTGAGTTAGTGGGCAGCACAGACACCAGGCAGAACTGGCGAGCGGGACAGAGAAGAGGCTAGAGAGAAACCGAGAGAAGGTGCTGCATTCAGTGAGAGTAGGAGAACATGAGTCATGGTGGGAGGTGGGTGCAGTAACAGAGAGAGAGAGGGCAAGGTCACGAAGTGCAGATGGTGGCTCTTACCCTGGTCACTGATGTCCTTCCTACACGGTTGGGCATTCACCCAGAAGGCTGGCATCTCACTGGCCCACGGGTCAATCTCAGACAAGCTAGCAGGTCTGGTGTCATGGCTTCCCCTGCTAGTCATAGAGTCAGAGAGATGTTCAGCATGGAAACAGACCCTTTGGTCCAACCCATCCATGCCGACCAGATATCCCAACCCAATCCAGTCCCACCTGCCAGCACCTGGCCAATATCGCTCCATACCCTTCCTATTCATATACCCATCCAAATGCCTCTTAAATGTTGCAATTGTACTAGCCTCCACCACATCCTCTGGCAGCTCATTCCATACACACACTACCTTCCGCGTGAAAAGGTTGCCTCTTAGATCTCTTTTATATCTTTCCCCTCTCATCCTAAACCTATGCCCTCTAGTTCTGCACTCCCCGACCCCAGGGAAAAGAATTTGTCTATTTATCCTGGAGGAAGATAATGTCCCTGTCCTGCACCATGCCATCTACCAGAGCCTCAGGGGCTCAGCCACAAAGTGGGGCCCTCAGTTTACTACGTTTTCCAATCCCCCTCGTCGTCATGTCCAGGACATTTTCGGATTGTCAATCCAAGAGTGTAGTGGCTTTTTAAAAAAATGACATCTGCAGCAGGGTATCCGGTGCATTCTGGGCTATCTGGGCAGTGGGCAATTTTTATACCTTTAACATAGCGGAAAATAATCATTGGGCTCGTACCAGATGTAAGAATGGACATAGAGGCAGGGCAGGTAGTTCATGAGGCAGATTCAGGATGTTGTTATTATGAGAACGTTCACTTAGACTTGTGGAGACAAACCCTCCGTGAAACTGACAGAAATGAGATTGGCCAAGTCAGGCCCTTTCCTTATGCAGAATTTGTCGTGCAAACTATTGGAAGTTATCAACTTAAATAGAGAGAGGACCTATAAAGGAGATTCACATCCTTAAAAGAAGCTGGGGAGAAAATTCTCCTGCCATATTTGCTCATTGTTCATCATTTTCGGTTCCTCACTGAATAGAGGCAAAGTGTCAGAGACCTGCTGATATTGTAGCTTTGTTCAGGATGAAGCAAGGGGCTGAATGAATACTTACAGATCGGAATTCTGCGCGGCAGGAAGAATGGACCCTTAGAAAATCCCAGAGGAAT
The DNA here is from genome assembly GCF_020745735.1 of Hemiscyllium ocellatum. Classification (NCBI taxonomy): domain Eukaryota; kingdom Metazoa; phylum Chordata; class Chondrichthyes; order Orectolobiformes; family Hemiscylliidae; genus Hemiscyllium; species Hemiscyllium ocellatum. Next base: position 537,344 of record NW_026868258.1, read on the forward strand.
GTCAGCTTGAATTTCTGCATGGAAAGATGTGTGTAGTTAATCTGGCTGTTTGGTTTTCATGCAGAGATTCGTACAGTTGATGTGACTTACTTGATTTGATGAGCGAACACATAGTAGTCTGCTTAAAAATGTAAGCTATGAGGTTAAGTTGAATGTACCAAGCAACCTGGAGAAGTGCAAGTCAAGTCATTTAGGGACAGCAATCAATAGAAAGAATACACAAAAAATGTGCGTCCTGTCAGTGTTGGACAGATCCTAGTATAAATATCTCCCTATTTCTCCCTTTTTTTTGCTTTGAGAAAAGGCCAGTTAGACTCGAAATGTCAGCTCTTTTCTCTCCTTACAGATGCTGCCAGACCTGCAGAGATTTTCCAGCATTTTCTCTTTTGGTTTCACATTCCAGAATCCGCAGTAATTTGCTTTTACCCTGAAAGTAGCCAGCATCATCAATAATCTAAATTAGGCAGCAAATGGCACATTTCCTTTCTCAGTTCAAGTGCAGAATGTAAGAGCAGGAAGCTTATACAAGAACTGTATAAATAACTAGATCAATCACAGCCTGTGTACTGCATGTAGTTCTGGTCACTATATCACATGGAAGGATGGAATTAAAATGGATTGTGTAGAGGTACAATGTGAGGATTGCAGATGCTGGAAATTTGAGTCAAAGAGTGTGGTGTGGGAAAAGCACAGCAGGTCAGGTAGCAGAGTGCCAGGAGAATTGACGTTTCAAGCATGTTTCATTCTTGGAGGTGGTAGAGAAGAGGTTTGTTATCCTGGGAAAGTGATAATGCAGTTATGAGGAAAGGTTGAAGTGGAGGATACTGAGAGGAGATTTGATTAGACTGCAAATGTTGTCAAGGGCCTGGATAGAGAGGGATAGACTGTCTTATTCTTATTGGAGAGCTCAGTTACCAGCAGCAAATATTTAATTTAATTGGCTAAAATATTAGAAATGTCATGAGGAAAGTTGTTATTTCTCGCAGAGTAAGGAAAGGATCTGAGAGTCATGCATGGAAGCGGAGTCGAGGCAGAAACTCTGTAATAATTTATAAATGTGCCTAGATCTGAACCTGAAGTCCTACAGTCTCTGTGGAATCATAACAATTATTTTTTTTTAAAGAATGAAGCTGGGTAGCACCTTCTTTTTAATCAGTGCAGACAATTTCCAGAGTAATCGGTGTTGTAGACATTTCTGAAATTTAGGCAATATCGAGAGAATCAATGTAAAGGGATCGGGGAGAGGACAGTGAGGAGTAGTGTGTAAATTGATTAGCATCACAGAAATACTGATCCCAGCCTTTATACACAATGCTACTTCACTGTGGTGGGCTTTTTCTCCTTCTTGTATAAATGCTGAAAGCCTTTGATTATTCGGTTCTCAGTCTTGGTCACACTGCAGCCATATCGGTCTTGTTTCATTCTATTTGTTTTACTGTTTCATTGGCCTTGTTGAAAAAGTAGGAAGGAATATGGGGATGACAGCAAGTACCAGAAATCATGATGAATGTAAAAGGTTACAGAGATAGGAAGGCGTGTAAAAACAGTGAGATATTACAGAGATATGGATTGTTCTAGGGGCTGAGGCAGATTACAATGACAAAGATAGTTTTAGGTTTTGGTTGAAGTGAAAAGTGAGCTGGACCAGCCAGATCAATATTTTGTCGACAGTAAACTTGCAAAAAAAAACTCTCCACGAAACCTGATGAAAATGATACCCGTGTCTGTCTGTATCAGAAAAAGGCTCCAACGGATGTGGGAGATGGTGGGAGGGCTGACTGGTGTGAGAAGTGGTTAAAGCACACAAGGCTTACAAATAGAGCCCTCACTGTGACAGGTGAACTGATCTGTCCTACCATAGAGATTCGGGTCAATGATGCAGACTGAATTCACACCAGATGAAACAAGTTTTGTTTTCGTAAAATACTTTTGAATTGTAATATTTCAGGAAGTGAGAACTTAATCTTATCTGATGCTCTGTTGAGTTGACCCTGGTCAAGTATTCCTACCTGGGAATTGTTGTCTTTCAGCAGTCACTTCTGCTGTGACAATGTCAGTTCGGAATCACATGTAGATACGGATACAGAATAGGAAAGTACATTCAGAACTGAACAAGCCCAGCGCATTAGGTATTTATAGCTACTCACATCTATTCTGGAAATGAGTCCCTCAACCAGACCAGGAAAATCCCACACTTCCTGCCTTGCCTGAATATTCTCAGCTGCTCTCACCTATCCTAGAATTGATCTCCCAAATATATTTGGAAGATTACAGACTCTGCCCCGCCTTTGTGGGGTCAACTGCTCACACCTATTCCTGTATGGAGTCCCACAGTTGGAAAAGGCAGATCCCAATCTCAATAATGCATGCATACATTTGCAGTTTAATAGCATGTTTTCCTCTTCAAACTATAGTCAAACATGCAAACTAAAGATGATTTTTCTCTGTGCCTACAAATATCAATCTCTGTGACATCCCTCATGTTCTGTCACCCTTCCCATCTCTGTAAATCCTCTACATTCTACAAACAGTCATACGTTTATGAGATTCTTCAAACACAAAATCTACCCCCACCCCGAAAAAGCCTTTCCTCCTCCTGGAGAAGGTCACAGACATACAGGCAGATCAAGTTTGTGAATGAGATTAGAGATAATAAAGACGTTATAGGTGAAGGGGTTTGAGATAGAGAGCTTGCAGAAGACAAAAGAAAACCTTGTATTAGCACTGCAGGAGATTAATATGACGAGGTTCTCCTGAAAGAAAATGTGACTTTTCTTGAAAGATTTCATGGAGAGTATTGCAGTAGCGGGAGGAATTTCAGAGACAGTGAGATTTGAAGGGGTTAATGAAGATTCGTGATACATAGAGGGTTTTTTTGATCTGGTGGAGATTACAAAAGTAAGGACGGCTGGACGTGTTTCCACAGATAGGGTGGGATTTACAATGTGGAGGCTGCAGAGTTAGGGAGCTGTGTAGGGACAGAAGGTGGTTACAGAATCGGGAGTGCTGTAGGGGCAAGAGGCTTTTACACAGAAGATCACACATTGGAGCACGTTAGACAACAGGGAAAATTGTAGGGATTTGAGGAAGTTTAAGAGATGGTCAGATTTGTAAGGGACGGAAAAAGGTGCACTGAATAATGAACAGTGTAATGGCTGGAGGAGGTTATGGAGATCATGAGATTTATCAGGGCGGGAGGGAGTTAGTGACATTGATAGACTGATGATTGTGTGAGCTGGAGGAGATTGTAAAGATTGGGAGCTTTCTATGCATTGGAGTAATTACAGACAACGCTGTCAGGCCTTGAGAATTATTACAGAGAGAGGGAGTATTTAGAGGAGATTGCAGAGAAAGGAGGTTTATAAAATGCCTGTATGAGTTACAGAGATAAGGAGGGGTGTTTTGACTGATGGATGTTTCAGAGGTAAATTGGATCGCCCAGTATCAATGAGGTTATGGAGACACAGTATTATTAGAATTGGAGAACTCTTGAGACATTGCACCAATCCATACAGAAAAATTAAGGCAAGAAGTGTGTCATTTGACCCATGATGTTTGCACCAGCTCTTCATCTGAGTTCAGTACAGAGTAGTGATCTCTTGCTTTCTCCCGTAATATTATACATTTCTCAAAGTTTTGGAGAAGATTTGTAGCTAGCGTGATCGTTGTTGTGGTTCTGTTCGCCGAGCAGGGAATTTGCGTTTCAAACGTTTCGTCTCCTGTCTAGATGACATCCTCAGTGCTTGGGAGCCTCCTGTGAAGTGCTTCTGTGATCTTTCCTCCTGCATTTGTAGTGGTTTGTCTCTGCCGCTTCCGGTTGTCAGTACCAGCTGTCCGCTGCAGTGGCCGGCATATTGGGTCCAGATCGATGTGTTTGTTGATAGAATCTGTGAATAAGTGCCATACCTCTAGGAATTCCCTGGCTGTTCTCTGTTTGGCTTGTCCTATAATAGTAGTGTTTTCCCAGTCGAACTCATGTTGCTTGTCATCTGCATGTGTGGCTACGAAGGATAGCTGGTCATGTCGTTTCGTGGCTAGTTGGTATTCATGGATGCTGATCGTTAGCTGTCTTCCTTTTCGTCCTATGTAGTGTTTGTGCAGTCCTTGCATGGTATTTTGTACATTACGTTGGTTTTGCTCATGCTGGGTATCGGGTCCTTTGTCCTGGTGAGTTGTTGTCTGAGAGTGGCTGTTGGTTTGTGTGCTGTTATGAGTCCTAGTGGTCGTAGTAATCTGGCTGTCATTTCAGAAATGTCCTTGATGTATGGTAACCTGGCTAGTCCTTTGGGTTGTGGCATGTCCTCATTCCATTGTCTTTCCCTTAGGCATCTGTTGATGAAACTGCGGGGGTATCCGTTTTTGGTGAATACATTGTAGAGGTGTTCTTCTTCCTCTTTCTGCAGTTCTGGTGTGCTGCAGTGTGTTGTGACCCTATTCAACAGTGTCTTGATGCAACTTCTTTTGTGTGTGTTGGGCTGGTTGCTTTCGTAGTTCAGGACTTGGTCTGTGTATGTGGCTTTCCTGTACACCTTTGTGGTGAATTCTCCATTCGGTGTTCTGCCACACACGCGGATGACAAGCAACGTGAGTTCGACTGCGACAATACTACTATTATAGGATAAGCTAAACAAAGAACAGCCAGGGAATTCCTGGAGGCATGGCACTCATCCACAGATTCTATCAACAAATACATCGACCTGGACCCAAGAGACCGGCCACTGCAGTGGACAGCAGGAACTGACAACGGGAAGCGGCAGAGGCAAACCACTATAAATGCCGGAGGAAACAGCACAGAAGAGTTTCACAGGAGGCTCCCTAGCACTGAGGATGTTACCTAGACAGGGGACGAAACGTTCGCACCACAAATTCCCAGCTCGGCGAACAGAACTACAACAATTATACATTGCTTTTAGTCGCAATAATCATCCAATTTCCTCTTGAAAATTTCCATTCAACATCCATTTACAACACATCCAAGGTTCTTACTGCTATCATAGCTCTCCTCTTGTACATAACCTGAAGTCTGTGTCCTCTCGTTTTGTGAGTGGGTCCAGTTTTATCCAATCTAATCTATTCAGTCTGCCTATGAGTTTGAAAAACTTCATCCGATCTCCTCTTAGCCACCTTCACTTCAGTGAGAACAGTTGCAACAGCCTGATTCATAACTGATCTTTCTCATTCCAGGAAATATTCTTTTAGATCAGTTCTTTATCCTTTCCAATGTGTTCACATCTGTCCGATCATGTGACATAGTTGAAGTTGAATGTGTTTGATGCAAGTTCAACATCACCTCCTTACTTTTGAACTATCACTATTTATAAAGACATGATTTGCCAATGTTTAATGTCCTACAAACCTCAATGGTGTTTGCGCATCCTGTGCGTCTGTATTCCTGCCTATTTTATGTTGTATTTTAATGTTCTTGATAGAAAGTTGCATTGTCTCATGTTTCAATGCGCCAAACGTCATCAATCACCTTTCTACTGTTTCTAACAAGTTGACTATATAAGTTTTGAGTTCTACAACGTTTTCCTCACAGTTTACAATTTCTTTAAGTGCTGTGTCAACTGTAAATTTTGAATGTGTCCCTGCACACCACTTGTACATCGTTCACACATATCAAAATGAATGAGGTCACCAGAACTGAATCCTGTGGAACTTCACTGAACATCTATCTCCAGGCTGAATTAAAAATCTAGTGAACATTTCCTACCAATCAGTCAATTTTGTGTCCAAATTGATACAGTCCCTTTTATTCCGTGTATGAATGAACGAATGAATGATTTAATGTCACATATGTCGAGGGAAAAACAGTGAAACCGGTTTGTTGCCTGTGCCACAAATATATTCCTCATCAATGTTGTACCTTTCGAGTGACAGAGTTTCCTCCTCTGTCACCATGACCTGGGTGGGTGCGGCCACTTTGGTAAGGACAATGATGAAGTATTCATCTCACACTTAGCCATTCCCCTTCATCTCAGTATAAATCCTCTTTCAAGTGTTGAATCAGCCTTACTCCACCTTTTCACACGCTCCCTTAGAGGTGTGACAATTTTATGTTGGCTTTCCGTTTTCTCATAAATTCCTCCGCTGTATCATCTCTACCCTAAGCCTTCAGCATTTCTCCTGGTTCACTGTATTCTTCTCTATCTGACAGCTATTCAATTGGTCTTCTTCACCTTAACCTTTTGCTCCATTGTCATCGAGGGAGCATTGGGTTTGTTTACCCTGCCTTTCCTGTGTGAGGAACTATCCCTCGAACATACCCAAGCCATTGAAGGGAGCCCATTCTTCATTTTTTTCTTTTTTCTGATCAACTTTGTGTTCGGGTCACACCTTCCCAGATTCATTCAACCTTTTAGATCGGAGATAAGGGGAAACAGCTTCACCCAGAGAGTGGGGAATCTGTGGAAGTCATTGACACAGAAGGCTATGGATGCAAGATCATTGAGTAGATTTAAAACAAAGATAGAAAAGTTCTTGATTGCCATGAGATCAAGAGGGAAAGATGGAAAATGGGCTTGAAAAACCAATCAGACAAAATTGAATGATGGAGCAGACTTGATGAACACCGTGACATTCTTGACACCACGATCTGGGAATTACATTGACAGTCACAGAAACGCTGACACCGTCTTCAATTTCCTGACTCCTCTGTGACTATTGCCCCTCCTTCCTTTTCCCTACCCTCCTATACAGTCAGGCTGCTTGTGGTACCACAGATATGGCTCTGAGGGAATTTCCCTGAGCAACCCGTATCTTCATCAGCTTCCAAACTAGGAAACTTAATGGGGAGGGAGCCTCCCTTCCCCTCCCCTCCCCTCCAGGGTAATCCTGTATTTCCTGACCGCACCTCTTGACTGATCACCCATTCCCTTCTTTCTTACAGGCCGTTGTGACAGCAGCGTGATCCCCTCCCTTTAAGTGTTATCCACCTAACTCTCAGCATCATAGATGTCTCACAGAATCTCCAGTCATTAACTGAGCTGCAGGACCAGGTGTTCATCTCGAACACCAGGAGGGGCTATAACTTCTCAATGTAACAGAAAACGTTTCTCGTTCAACCAACCTGCACTACCGCAACATAAGCAGAAACGTGTTTAGTCTTACTCAATGAATTATGTTGTACAAAGTTAACATCAGGGGCATACGTTTCACATGCATTCCCTTATCGGTCTGTAGCTGACTGGGATTAATTATTATACTGATTCAGACTTTCACTTATTACTGATATTTGAGCCTTCAGCTCTAATTCTATGAAAGAAAATGTCATTTTGCAGCAAGTTACAGCAAGTAATGTTTATTATCAGCAAATGAACTTTCATTTTCTTCTGTGAAGACCACACAGGGTCAACATCTCTGTGACTTCCAGGTACGTGTAATCCTCCAGCTTCCACTCCACTCTGCTCCCTCACAGGGTCACCGTCACTGTAACACCCAGGTATATGTAATCCTCCAGCTTCCATCCACTCTGCTCCCTCACAGGGTCACCGTCTCTGTGACTCCCAGACATGTGTAATCGTCCAGCTCCCACTCCACTCTGCTCCCTCACATGGTCACCATCTCTGTTACTCCCAGTATGACTAGGCCTCAATACCCAGTGTTGATTTATTTCACCACACTTTGCTGCCTCTGTAACTCCCAGGTGTGAGTGAGCCTCAAGCTCCTGCTCCAAGTTTCTCCCTCACACAGGTCACTCCCTCTGTGACTCAGTGCTGATTTCGAGCCTGCTGCTCTGCTGTTTCTCCAATTCCAAGTCCCAGTCGGCCTTGATTCTCACTGCTGATTTATATTCTCCCGCTCTGTGCTGCTCTCTTTCAGGTTCTCTCCCTTTGTGACTCCCAGGTAATGGTCGGCCTCAAGCCTCAGCTGAGATTTATAACATCCCATTCCGCACAGCTCTATTACAGGATCGCCGTTGTGCCTGGAAAACAGTGGGAAAGAGGAGGATTAGAAGGGGCAGAGGGTGTTACAGTGATTGAGAGAGTTTTATGGGCTGGATCAGGCTATCTGGAGAAGTAGACAGACGTGCGGTGCCTAAAGCAGGTTACTGGAAGATACAGGGATAGTTGCAGGAATGGAATAAGGCAAAGGAAATAGAGAGTTGGTGGTTCGTTTTTAACGGAGCTTTGTCGAGTCCAAAGGGTTTTTTTTTGTGAACTGCTTAGAGAGATAGAAAAAACTTCAACGAATGCAAATTGACAACCAGGAAGTGTTGTAAGATACTGAACACTGCTGGATGTTACAGAGTTAGAAAACTTATAATAACTGGGTGGGTATAGATCATTGGAGCACTGGTGGCATTCAAGGACCCTCAGAGAACGGGAGCATTCCGAAATGGTGGGACTGTAGGGGCTGGACGAGGTGAGGTGGATAAGGAGGGTGAAAAGCGTGAATTAAACAAATCCAGCCATTGCAATTCATAGAGATTTAAGGAGGGGAACCTGTGTTGTAATTTGTAACAGTGATATGGAGGGATACAGATACTGAGAGTTTACAAATTTAAAAAGGAAGAGTTGAATGCTGATCAGAAGTTTAAACAGGAATAGAAACAATTTTCAAGATCAACAGCGCACACGGGAATGGAAGAGGTGAGGTATTGTGAGGAACTATAAGAGTTGTACGTAGACGAGTATGTCACCGATAAAGGGAGAGCTGCATTGTCTGTACGCAGTTACAGTGGCACATGTGGATGAATGAAGGAAGGAATTAGTAGAAAAATCAACAAGCAGTACTGAGGTCACTCAGGAAGGCTCTTTCAGCAGCCCTTCACAACACTGGAACCACTATTCCCTGGAAGGACAGGAGCTACAGGTGCACGGACACACCAGAATTTCCAAGGTGTCCTCCAAGCCACGTTCCATCCTCTCAGCACTGTGTCTGTCCTTCACCCAAAGGACTGCAATGGGTCAGGACGACAGCTGACTACCACCTTCACCAGGGAATTACAGATGGGAAGGTAATAATGGCCGAGCAATTGATGACCACGGTACATCATTGAATTTTAAAAAAGGGAAATTTACAGACTGTTCATGTTCTCTTTGCTTCCTCCGTACAACCCACATTCCTAAATAATTTTGTGTCACCAACAAATGTGGAACATTAGACTTTGTCCGACCATCAAATCCATCAACTCCATTTGAAATTATTCATATGTCAAGCACTAATCCATTTTCTTCCACTTAATTTTCTGTCTATTAAAGAATTCTCAATCCAGGTCAGTATATTCCCTCCAATCCCACATGTGCCAATTTTGCTTATCCACCTTTTCAGTGGGACCTTGTTAAAAGGTTTCTGAAAATCCCAATAAATCATTCCTCCCTTTTATCTACTCTGCTGTCTACAACCAGACAGGAAAACAAAGCCAGTAGTGTTTAAGAAATGACATTTCGCTTTCAGAACAACATGCTGGCACTGTCGGAAGACACAGAGCGGATATAAAGGAGTCAGCCAGTGACAAGTGGTGTTCCACAGGGGTAAGCGTTGGGACCACACTGAACAGGCTGTACATTAACAGTCTGGACAAAGGATGTGAGGGGGTAGGAGAAAAAGATTTCCCAGAAAGATCCCAGAGATGAAATGCTTGTCACATGAGGAGCAGTTGGAGATTCTGGATCTACACTCAATGAAGTTTAGGTAGCGGTGGTAGAATCTGATTCAAACGTACAGAATACTGAGGGACCTGGATAGAGTGGACGTGGGGAAGATGGTTCCATGATTCGGAGAGACTCAGGCCCAAAAAGAGAGCTTCAGAGTGAAGGGACGCCCCTTTAGAATGGAGATGTGGATCAATTTATTCAGCCAGAGGGCGATACTCTGGGGAGCTTACTGCCTACGGGGAGCTGTGGATCAGAAGTAATTCAGTGTATTAACTCAGAGATAGATAACTTCTTGTCAGGGGTGTTGTGCTGGAAAAGAACAGCATGTCAGGCAGCATCCGAGGAACGGTAGAATCGACATTTCTGGCAAAAGCCCTTCATCAGGAAAGGACTGATGAAGGGTTTATGCCCGAAACGTTGATTCACCTGCTCGTTGGATGCTGCCTGACATGCTGTCCTTTTCCAACACCACACTCTGAACGCTAACCTCCAGCATCTGCAGCCCTCACTTTCGCCTCATAGATAGGTTCTTAGTGAGTAAGGGGATGAAGGGTTACAGAGATTAGGTAAGAGAAACAATTCCACTATCATCAAATAGTGGAATAGACTCGATGGTCCAGGTGGCCTACTTCTATATCTGATCACAGAAACCCGACAGTTTGGACAATGTTCCACGGCCACCTCTCCTAACCTGCACATCTTTGGACTGTGGGAGGAAACAGGAATACCTGAAGGATGCCCACACAGACACAGGGAGATCTCCACACTGCCAATCGCCCGAGGCTGGAATCAAAGCTTGATTCCTGTTGCTGTGAGGCAGCAGGGCTAACCACTCAGCCACCGCGCTGCCTCCGTGCAATCGGGATGGGCTTACGGGACGTGCTTATTCATCTGTTTTCGAATTGTGCAGTTATCATTTCTGCCATATCATTTACCATACATTCCAACACTTTCCTGATTATTACCGTCACCCCTTGGTTTCAGATAGACTGCAGAAAGCTACATCACAAAGTAACTTGGAAATTCTTGTGTATCAATCTCAGAACAGAGGTTTACAGGGTCAGCATGTCATAGAAAGGGCAAATGGAATGCTGGGGTTGACTCCAAACGGAATAGAGAATAACAATAGGGAAGGCTTGTAATTGCTTTAGAGGGTTCCAGTCAGCTCACAATGGAAATAATGTGAACAGATGTGGTCCCTTAACTAGAGGGATAAGTTCTTGTATTGGAGGCAGCCCAGCGAAGGTTTGACAGATTGTCCCTCATAATGGAGGGATATTGATGAGAAAAGCTGGAGAAGGTTGAATTTGAACTCATGAGAATTTAGAAAATTAGGCAAATTTACTGATACATTGAAGATTCTTTGGTCTTCTTACAGGATCTGTACTGAGACATTGCTTCCCTGAGCAAGGATCTGTAACCGGAGATAAAGGCGAATGTAGGCACTGGGGAAGCTTACAGAGAAAAGCAGGGTTGGAGAGACTGGAAGATGTTACAGAGTTGGGGTGGTTTGAGGTCACTGTTGGTAGTTAGAGATCAAACAGGTTGTTGGGATGAAACATGTCACAGAGAGGTACAGGGTTATCAGTCCTGAAGGAGTTACAAAGATAGGGAAAGTGTTATTTGGAACTGTAGGGTGAGTTGTAGAGCTTCGGCAATACACTGATAAGGATGTTCGTTGGCTGTGCAGGCGTTTACTGAGTTAGGAAGGTTCAAAGGGGATCGATCAGTTCAGAGCCAGGGATAATTGTAAGGATTGGAGGAGCCACAGATACGAAGGATTGTAAGACTGCAGGAGTTCAGACAGTTATCTAGCGCGGTGATAACAGGTTTGCACCATTCCCATCCATTACATAGAGATGTGGAATGCTGTTATAGAGGAGGTTACAGGAATCGAGAAGGTTGTACATGTTGGAAGATATTACAAAGACAGTTACAAAGCTGTAGTATTTGAGAAGGTTACAGGGGCAGGATGCATTGAGGAAGTGGAAGTTGCTTCAGGTATTAAACATGCTGCAAGGGATCAATAACCTTACATCGATCAGGAGCATTGGAAGTTCTGGAGAAAAAGAACGAGAATTGCAGGGATTGAAGAATATCACAGAAATGGGGAGTAACATGAGTATGAGGAGTTATAACATGAGATGAGCTGTATTCAATGGAGTCAGGGAAGTTACAGGGAGATCCGAAAGGACTACAGGTGATCAAAAGGACAGTGAGGCTTCTCAGTGCAGGATGGGAATAGATTATGCATTCAGGGAGTATTTTATGGATTGTTACTATTTACAGAGACAAAGAAATGTGTATAGAATTGAGGAACTAACAGAGGTACGGAAGGCTGCAGTGAATGAATCAGATGCTGATGTTCTGGAGGTTACATCAATGGGAAGGCTGGAGAGTGTGGCAGCGCTTACAGAGACAGGAAGAGCAATAAGGCCAGGAGATACTTACACAGATAGAGAGCATTGCACAAACTGGAGGAGGTTCCTGCGGTAGGGAGGGCTGTAGGGGAGGATGATGTTTACACAGACGGAAGGGGTAAGATCTGGAGAATGTGATGGACATGAGTAGATGGATGGAGATACTAGAGGAACGTATTTTGACAGGATGGGCATATATATATGGAGATAGGGAGATTTTTTGGACAGAAATACAGAACGCAAAGGAAGAGTTCGAGGAGAAGGTGAGGACTGCAGATGCTGGAGATCAGAGCTGAAAATGTGTTGCTGGAAAAGCGCAGCAGGTCAGGCAGCATCCAAGGAACAGGAGATTCGACGTTTCGGACATAAGCCCTTCTTCAGGAATGAGGAAAGTGTGTTCAGCAGGCTAAGATAAAAGGTAGGGAGGAGGAACTTGGGGGAGAGACGATGGAGATGCGATAGGTGGAAGGAGGTCAAGGTGAGGGTGATAGGCCGGAGTGGGGTGGGGGTGGAGAGGTCAGGAAGAAGATTGCAGGTTGGGAAGGCGGTGCTGAGTTCGAGGGATTTGACTGATACAAGGTGGGGGACGGGAAATGAGGAAACTGGAGAAATCTGAGTTCATCCCTTGTGAATGGAGGGTTCCTAGGCGGAGGTTGAGGTGCTCTTCCTCCAACCGTCGTGTTGTTATGGTCTGGCATACCAAACACCTCCTTCACTATCCTATCTACCTGCAACTCCACTTCCAAGGAGCTATGAACCTGCATTCCAAAGGTCCTTTGTTCAGCAACAATCCCTAGAAAACACCATTAAATGTGTAAGTCCTGCTGAGATTTGCTTTCCCAAAACGCAGCACTTCACTTTTATCTAAATTAAACTCCAACTACCACACCTCAGCCCATTGGCCCATCTGATCCAGATCCCGTTTGTAATCTGAGGTAACATTCTTCGCTATCCACAACACCTACAAATTTCGTGCCATCTGCAAACTTGCTAACTACATCTCCTATGTTCGCATCCAAATCATTTATATAAATAACAACAATACTGGATCCATCACCGATCTTGTGGCACTCCACTGGTCACAGGCCTCCAGTCCAAAAAACACCCTCCACCACCACTCTCTGTCTTCGAGCTTTGAGACAGTTCTGTATCCAAATGGCTGGTTTTCCCTGCATTTCATGAGATTTGACATTGCTCACCAACCTCCCATGTGGAAACTTTTCGAACACCGTATTGAAGTCGATATCGCTCACACTGACCGCTCTGCCCTCATCAAACAATTTCTTGAGACATGATTTCCCACGCACAAAGCAATGTTGACTCTCTCTTATGCTCGAAACGTCGAATTCTCTATTCCTGAGATGCTGCCTGGCCTGCTGAGCTTTGACCAGCAACACATTTGCAGCTGTGATCTCCAACATCTGCAGACCTCATTTTTTACTCTCTCTAATTAGACACTGCCTTTCCAAACACATGAAAATCCTGTCGCTCATGATTCCCTCCTTCAACTTGCCCACCACTGACGTCAGGCGAACCGATTTGTCGTTCCCTGGCTTTTCCTTCCCATCTTGCTTAAATAGTGGCACCACGTTAGCCAACCTCGAGTCTTCTGGTACCTCACCTGGGACTATCGATGATAAAAATATTTCAGCACGGGCCCAGCAATCACTTCCCTAGCTTCCCACAGAGTTCTAGGTTACACCTGATCAGGTCCTGGCAAGGTCGGAAGAAGTGTTCCTGAATCAAAAGACCTTGGAGTGCAGGTTCATAGCTCTACGAAAGTAGAGTCGCAGGTAGATAGGATAGTGAAGAAAGCATTTGTTATGCATTCCTATATTGGTCAGAGTACTGCGTACAGCAGTTGGGAGGTCATGTTGCAGCTGTACTGGACATTGATTAGGCCATTGTTGGAATATTGCATGCAATTCTTGTCTCCTTCCTATCAGAAAGATGTTGTGAAAGATTTACAAGGATGTTGCCAGGGATGGAGGATCTGGGCTACAGGGTGAGGCTGAAAAGACTGGGGCTGGTTTCCCTGGAGCGTCGGAGGCTGAGGGGTGACCATATAGAGTTTTACAAATTTATGAGGGGCATGGACAGGATAATTAGACAAAACGTTTTCCCAAGGGTCGGGGTGTCCAGAACTAGAGGGTATGGGTTGAGGGCGAGAGGGGAAAGATATAAAAGAGACCTAAAGAGCAACCTTTTCACACAGGGGGTGATACGGGCATAGAATGAGCAGCCAGAGGAAGTGGTGGAGGCTGGTAAATTTGCAACATTTACGAGGTAATTGAATGGGTATATGAATAGGAAGGGTTTGGAGGGATATGGGCCGGGTGCTGGCAGGTGAGACTAGGTTCGGTAGGGATATCTGGTTGGCATAGACGGGTTGGACTGAATGGTCTTTTTCCAGGCTGTACATCTCTATGAGTCTATGACCTGATAAGGTCCTGGGGATTTATCCACCTTTATGCATTTCAAGGCATCCAGCACCTCCTCCTTTGTAATATGGACATTTTGCAAGTTGACACCATCTATGTCCCTACCTTCTACATCTTCCATGTCTTCCTCACAGTAAACACCGATGTAAAACAATTGTTTAGTATCTCCCCATCTCCTGCAGCTCCACTTTCAGGTTGCCTAGCTGATCTTCAAGGGGCCCTGTTCTCTCCCTAGTTACCATTTTGTCCTTTATGTTTTTATAAAAACCATTGGGATTCTCCTTAAAACTATTTGTTCAAGCCAACTCGTGCCTCCTTTTCACCCTCCTGATTTCCCACTTTAGTGCACTCGTACTGCCTTTAGACTCTTCTCAGGATTCACATTCTCTTCTGAGATATGTTTACTTCTTTTTCTTCACTGAAACCTCAATTTATCTCCATATCCAGTATTCCATACACCTATCAGCTTTTCCTTTGACCCTAACAGGAATACTGTACACTGTCTCTCGACTGCCGTTTTCATTTTTAAAGGCTTCCCAATTCCCAATATTAAACGTTTCATTCTCTCAAAATGGCAACTCCCCAATTCCTGCAAGTCACGAAAACGCCGCTTGACAATAATGACAAAATAAAGAGCTTTCCAAAGGAAGGCATCGATGAGGTGAGCTCTGGACAGGAACATAGATCTGGAGGTTACCAGATGCACGGAGAGTGCTTTCTACCTGAGCAGCACCAGGTCAGTATCAGGCACAAAGAAAGAACGGGCAAAAAGATTCACATCTGAACTCACATCTCCCAGCCTGGGAACCTGAAGCTGTGCACAGCCATTCTGGAGAGTTATGCAGATATCAGGAGTATTGCTGGGGCAAATAGAGGTTTCAGTAATTTTGAGGGAAGATACTAATAGAGGAGCTTACACAGGTAAGGAGGATTGTCGGGACTTTAAGAGGTTTCCCGGTTTACGAGTGTTGGAAGCATTGGAACAGGTTACCAAGATAGGGAGGGTTTAAGATTGAACGATTCCGGAGAAAATCTTTACAAGGAGAAATGAAGGATTCTTGACAGTGTGGAGGAATAGAATAATCTTGGTGTCCACGTCCATTGATCCCTCAAATCTGGTGTTCAAGCTGATAGCCTTGTTCAGAAGGCATGTGATGTGTTGGGTTTCATTAGCAGGGGGATTGACTTTAAGAGCTACGAGGTTATGCTGCAGCTTTATCGAGCCTGGTGAGGCAACACGTGGTTTATTGCGTTCAATTCTGGTTGCCTCATTATCAGAAAGATGTGGACGCTTGAGAGAGGGTGCAGAGGAGATTTATCAGGATGCTGCCTGGTCTGGAGGGGAGATCTTACGAAGAATATTTGAGGGAGGTGGGGCTTTTCTCATTGGAATGAAAAAGAATGAGAGGTGATTTCATAGAGGTGAATGAGATGATTTGAGGCTTAGATAGTGAGGATAACCACATACTTTTCCCATTGCAAAACTGGAAATGATGAGGTGGCATAAGTTGAAGATGTTTGGAGGAAGGTTTATAGGAGATGTCAGGGGTGGGTTCTTTACACATCGTGTAGCGGGTGCATGGAATGCACTGCCAACAGTGGTAGCAGAGTCCAATACATTAGGGACATTTAAGCAATTCTTAGATGGGCAAATGGATGATAGTAAAATGTAGGGTCTGTAGGATAAAAGGTCAGCACAACATTGAGGCCAAAAGGCCTGTGCTGTGCTATACTTTTCTCCGTTCTAAATAGGGAGGGTCACAAAGGCACAAAGAGGTTTCAGAAAGCGGGAGAGGATGGGATCTGAATGAAGAGACACAAATAGGAAGGGTTGCAAGGATTGTCGAGGGTAACAGACACAGCAATGATCTGATCTGGAACAGACAACCCAGATTGGGAGGGGTGTGAGGACGGGAGGTAGTTTCACAGAGAGCGAGGACCATAAAGCCACACGAGGTTACAGAGGTATAGGGCCTGCAGGAGTTCATGGAGATGGGGAGGTTGGGAGGGATGAAACAGTTTACAGGCACAAGGATGTTGGTAGGATAGGGTGGTTGGAGACAGTTTCACAGATAAGGAAGTGTAAACCTTCTGCAGTTTAGTCAAAGTGGGAAGGATTGTAGGGGAGTGTGGCATTTACACAGATAGAGGTGTAAGAGCCGGAGAAGGTTATGGAGATGAGTAGATGGATGGAGAGCCTGGAGGAGCTTGCATTGACAGTGTGGGAGATAGCCAGGGAGGATGTTGCACAGATAATGAGTCTTTTCGGAACTGGACCAGGAGAGTAACAGGCATTGGAGTGAGTTCTACAGATCCTGACTGCAGCAGGGACCTGAGAGGATTGCAGGGTCTCCACAGATTGATCGTGTCTTTCAGACTGGAAAAAGATATGGATTGATTAAACCCATTGCCAGTCATTCCTTTTCCTTCAAACAGACTCACCCAATCGATGGTAATCATGATGTGGAGGAGCCGGTGTTAGACTGGGGTGGGCAATGTTAAAAATCGCACAGCACCAGCTTACAGTCCAACAGGTTTATTTGGAGGCACTAGGTTTCAGAGCACTGTTTCATCAGGTGGTTGTGGAGCACAGTCGTATGGCGCAGAATTTATAACAACAGGATAGCAGTGTCATGGAATGTAATATCAAACACATTTAGTTTCTGCCTTTCACCTTTTAGGATTATCACCTGCGCTTCGAAAGCTGGTGCTTTGAAATAAACCTATTGGACTATAACCTGGTGTTCTGTGATTTTTAATTCACACAATCCTGCCTAATGGCCCCAAACCTGGCCCTGCTCCAGTTTCATCTGGGGACCTGTCTGATCCTTTTCCATAACTCTGCTCTAACGAAGACAGTTGTGATCACTGGACCCGAAGTGCTCTCTGACTGACAATTCAGTCACTTTCCAGACCTTGTTTTCTGAGAGGAGGTGAGGTGCTGCTCCCGCCTGAGTAGAGTTCGGCCTTGTTAGCGTTACATCTTGGTTTAGGAAAATTTCTTGGACACGTTTGTCAAATTGCACTCCGTACAGGCATTTTACTCTGTGGGTGGCCCAGTCCATCCAGGGGAATTTAACATCTCCAACCAATACTAAATTATTATTTCTATAGGTACCTGTAATCTCTCTACACATCTGCTCCTCTAGTATCCGCTGTCTCTTGGGAATCTGGAACACTGTCCCAACAGAGTCCATCCCCTTTTTGTTTCTAACTTCTAACCATATGGCCTCATTTGATGATCCCTTAAGAGTATCCTTTCTAAGCACTGTTGTTCTGCCCTCCCTTATCAAAAGTGCAACTCTCCCATCTCACTCACTCTGTCAGACCTGTAGCTTCTGTATCCTGGAACAGTGAGCTGTCAGTCCTGCCCTTCTCTCAGCCATGTTTCAGTTATGGCTATAATATCCCAGTCCCCAGAGCCAATCCATGCTCTGAGATTGTCTGCCTTACCAGTCTCGCCTCGTGTGTTGAAATAAATGCACATTGAACCAGTAGTCTTTTCCCTCCCTTGACGGTGCCCCAGGCTATCCAGAATAGGAAACGTGTTCTCGGTGGCTGATGTATTTTCCCCTGACTGGCCGATGGTACCTCTCTTACTCAGAGTCCCTGCCAACCTAGTTTAAACCCTCGCCAGGCAACACTCACAAATTTCCCTCACAGTGATCCAGGTGTCCCTCTGGTTTAAGTCAAACCTGTTCCCCCTTGTACAGGTCACCTCTACCCCATAAGAGATCTCAATGATCCAAATATTACCCCCCCCCCAGCTCCTCAGCCACACATCTATCTGGCCTATCTATCTATTTCAATCCTCAACGGTGCAGGTGGCACTGGGAATAATCTGTAGATCGCTTCCCTTGAGGTCATCCTTTTAAAACTCTTACCTAACTCTTGATACTCATTTCACAGGACCCCATCCCTTTGTCTACCTCTGTCATGTGGACCGATGTGCACAATGACCAATGGTTACTAACCCTTCCCTTCAGAATGTTCTGTTATGACTCAGAGACATCTTTGACCCTGGTATCCGCGAGGCAGCACACCATCCTGGGCTCTCTTCTGCAGCCGCACAGTCTCCTGTCTGTCCCCCTCAGAACTGAGTCTCCTATCAGTATCACTATCAATAAAGAGGATCTGGTAAACATAGACTGGGTAGACTATCTGCAGTTGGGTCTATTTAGGGAAGTGGGAGTATGTTAAAGTGATACAGAGAAAATTCAGGGCCAATGTGTTCCTGACAAGGGAATAGTAAAGGCAAAAATTCCAGCGAATACTGATAAAGCGATATTATGAGATTGATAAAGAATATACAGTGTAATAAAACCAGGCGAAGCCATCCAAAAGTGTAGGGAGTGCAAGGGGGTCCTCAGGAATGAGGGACAAACAAGGGCCATAAAATATCCTTGTCAAATACTATTAAGGAAAAGTCACAAGGTACTTTATCAGAATAGTTAGAATAAGAGGATTACTGAGAAAGAGCAAGTCCTATGAGAAACCAAAGGGACAATCTGTGCATGGAGCCAGAGGAAGTGGATGAGGTCTTCAATGAATTCTTCCCATCTGTATTCACACAGGAGAAATACATTGTATCTGGGGATTTCAGTTGGGATGTCGAGGCTCTAGAACATGTTAAGATAAATAAGGGGGAGGTATTAAATGCTTTTGCAGGCATAAAGGTGGGGAAATCCCCAGTAACCAATAAAATGTATCCTAGGCTGCTATGGGAGGTAAGGAAGGAGATTGCTTGGGCCCTGGTGCATATATTTAATACGTTGCTGGCCACAGGTGAAGTGTCGAATGACTGGAGGTTCAGTAATGTGCTTCCCTAGTAAGGGACGAGGTTGCTAGGGCCCTCGTGCACATATTTAATACTTGGCTGGCCACAGGTGATGTGCCGAATGACTGGAGGATCGCTAATGTGTTTCCTTTGTTCAAGAAGGTCAGCAGGGATAGGCCAGGTATTTACATAGCAGGTAGTCTCTCAGCAATGGGAGGGAAATTATTTGAAACAGTTCTATGGATGAATCAACACTTGCAAAGGTTAGGATCAACTCGGGTAGAGGAAGATACAGTCTGAGAAATTCAGTGGAGGTTTTTGAAATGGTGTCTAAAAATATTGAGGAGGGCAGAGCGGATGATGTGGTTTATATGGAGTTGGGTAAGGATTGTGACAAGGTCCCACACAGAAGGCTGGTCCAGAGGGAAAGAGACCATGGGATTCAAGGCAATTTGGTAAATTGGATCCACAATTGGTGGATGAATTTGTTAGTGTTTGAAATTCTTTCACCAGCGGGTGTACCACAGGGATCGGTGCAGGAGCCATTCCTCATTATTATGTACATTAACAACTCGGATGCGAAAGCAGAAGAAATCATTAGTAGGTTTGCAGGTGACATGAAAGGTGAGGTATTGTTTACAGTGAGGGGGATGGCCTCAGTCTACAGTCCGATGTCAATCATACGATAATCTGAGCAGAGTTTAGTAGTCATCGAAGTGAGGTAATACCCTGTGGGAGGAACAATAAGCGAAGGACAGACATAATGAACGGTAGGTCCTTGTTGAGTTCTGAGGAGCACAGGGACATTGGTGAACATGTCTATAGATCCCTGGAGGTGTCAGCACAGGGAGACAGAGTGAGGAATGGACCTGACCTGGGGGTGAGATGGGGACCAACACCCTGGTGGGGCAAATTGCTGGAGCGGTTTGAGAGGATATAAACTAGTCTGGCAGGGTGTTGGCCCTAAAACTGTCAGAAAGTTTGAGTTTTGTACACAAGTTAAAGAGAGCAATTTCAACAGAAAAGGCAGGCAAGACCATATCAGGGAATAGGGAAAACCTGATGATTAAACTGCATTTATTACAATGCGAGGGGCCTGATAGCTAAGGAAGATGAACTCAGGGGATGGATGGGAACATGGCACTGGGAGATTATCGTTATTACAGAAACACAGCTGAGGGAGGGGCAGGACTAGCAAATCATCGTTTCAAGGTAGAGAGACCACAGGAAGCATCGAACGGGTCGCGAGAAAGGAATGACGCGTGGTGGTGGGATTTGATTGCATGAAACATCACAGCAATACTTGGAGAAGACATTCCTGTGGGTTCGCCAACTGTGTTAGTGGAACTGTGAAGTAAGAATGGGTCATCGCTTTGATACGAGTGTACTGACCCTGAATAATCCGTGGCAGACTGAGGAACAAATATGTTGGGGGATCTCAAATATCAATCATAATAATAAGGCTGTTCTGGTCAGGGTTCTTAAACTTTCCAAACCTAGATTGGCATTGCCACTATTCAACGTTAGGAAGGGAGAAATTTGGTAATTGCGTTCCAGAAAACTCCCAAACAGTACGTAAATGGCCCAACTAGAGAAAGGTGCAAAACCTGACCGCCCCTTGGGAAACAAGGGAGGGAAAGGGACTGAGGTGTGAGTGGGAAAGCATTTTGCCAAAGTGACCACAATTCAATCAGTTTGAAAACAGCGATGGAAATGGACAGACCTGGTCCAAAAGTTCAAGATATAAAATGGGGCCAGCCAAATCTTGATCGTATCAGCCAGGAACTTTTAAAAGGTGATTGGGGAGTCTATTTGCAGGGAAAGGGAAGTCTGGCAAGTGAGAATATTTTAAAAGTGAGATAAATTGAGCGATCAGCGCCCAACATGTTCCTGTTTGCGTGCAGGTTAATGCTGACAGCATTTGGAAACACTGGCTGTCTATTGAGGGTCTGGTCAAGGAAAAGGGGCCACATGTCAGGTATAACCAGCTGGATCAAGGGAATCCCTGAGGAGCAGAGGGGCTGTAGGAATACACTTCAGGTGGAACTCAGGAATGCAGAAAGGTGACACGAAATAGCTTTGGCAGATAAGGATAAGGAGAATCCAAAAGTAATTGTATAATTATATTAAGAGCAAAAGAGTAACTCGGGACAAAATATGGGCCCTTAAAGATCAATGAGGCTATCGATGTGTGGAACTGTAGGATATGGCTAAGAGCCTAAACACATTTTGCACTCCAGAACTTACTGTGAACAAAGACTGGGCAACTCAGGGACCAAGAGTAATATCTCAGCCCACAACTGGAGTACACCGCAATTCCAGTCCCCCTGCTCGGAAGGATGTTGTGAAACTTGGAAGGGCTCAGAAAAGATTCACAAGTTCTTGCCAGGGTTGTTGCTGAATAAGCTGGGGTTATTTTCCTTGGAGCATTGGAGACTGAGAGGTGACCGTACAGAGGTTTATATAAATGTGAGGTGCGTGGATTGGGCAAACATTCAAGGTGTTTTCCCAGTGGTTTGGGAGTCCAAAACTAGAGGGCATAGGTTTAAGGTTAGAGGGGAAAGGTTTAGAAGGGATCGAAGGGACAACCTTTTCATGCACAAGGTGATGCGGGTATGGAGCGAGCTGAGGGAAAGTAACAGAGACTGATACTAATGACAATGTTTGAAAGGTATCTGTATGGGTATATGAATAGTCAGAGTTTAGCAGTATATGGGTCAAATGCTGGTAAATGGGATCGACTTGTTTAGATCTTCTGGTCAGCCTAGACGAGTTGGGGACTGAAGGGTCTGTTTCCATGCTGTACTTCTCTAGTACTTGAAAAGAGTGCACGTTATAGAAGAGGTGGTGCTGGAGGTTTAAAACACAAAGGTATGGAAAGCCCCAGGACCTGATTATGTGACCACAGGACATTGTGGGATGCTAGGGAAGAAATTGTGGACCCCGGAGCAAAGGTAGCATTGACAGCCATGTGTGATGGGTTGGAAGGCTGGAGGGTGAAATCGTAGACAGTGAAGGAAGTTTGCTAAGATTACAAAAGGATCTTGATGATATGGGTGAATGGGCTGAAAAACTGGAGATGGAATTCCATCTAAATAAATGCGAGGTAGTGCACTTGGTAAAACAAACAAGGGTAGAGCTTATACAATTAATGTTAGGGTCACGGTTCGTGTTTTAGAGCAGAGGGACCTCCGAGTTCAGATATAATAATTCTGGAAGTTTGCATCACAGGATGGATAAGACAGTGCTTGGCATGCCTGACTATTGCTCAGTCCATTAGTGTAGGATTTGGGACGTCAGGTTGAGATTGTAAGGACATTGGTGAGGCCTCTTCTGGCATTACTCTGTCCAGTTCTGGTCGCCCCAGTTATAGGGAGAATGATATTTAGCTGCAGGATGCTCAGAAGAGATTTACCAGGATATTGCTGGGTATGGAAGGCTTGAGTTCTGAAAAATGGCTGGACAGGCTGAGTCTTTTTTCACTGGAACCTGGAGAATGAGAGATGACCTTATGAATGTTTATGAAAAAAAGATTAGAGATATAAATAGAGTTAATGGCAGTTGTCTTTTCCCCAGGATGGGGGAGTCTCAAGAGGAGGGGACACATTTTTAAGGTTAGAGGAGAGAGATGTTCAAAACAAAAGGATATAAGTGGCAAATTGTTAAACAGAGGGTGGTTCAAGTGTGGAATGAACTTCCTGAGGAAGTGATGGATGACGGTACATTTACAACGTTTAAAAGACATTTGGATAAGTACATGAATGGAAAGGTTTGGAGCGATATGGGTCAGCAACAGGCAGCTGGGACAAGTTTACTTTGAGATTATGGTTTGTTTCAACTGAAGAGTCAGTTTCCATGCAGTACGACGATGACAAGAATATGGTTTTGTCATTATTTAAGAAAGGCTGTGATGGAAAGCCAGGGAACTAAAGACCAATTAGCCCAATGTCAGTGGTGGGTAAGTTGTGGAAGTGATTCTGCCAGACAGGAGTCACATGCATTTGGAAATGATTGATGAAAGATAGTCAGCACGGCTTTGTGCAGAGAAAGTCAGGTCTCACTAATTGATTGTTTTAGTTGAAGTGGTAACCATACATTGCCTACACTACCGTCAGCAGGGTCTTTGACAGGGTTTATCATTATATACTGGTTTGTAAGGTTAGATCACATGTGATCAGGGAGAACTCACCAACTGGATACAAAATTGGCTTGACAGTAGGAGACAGAGTGTGGTGGGAGAGGATTGTTGCTCAGACTGGAGGCCTGTAACCAGCAGTGTGGTATCAGGATCGGGGCTAGGTCCACTGATGTGCATCATCCACAGAAACGATTTGGTTGAGAATATAGGAGTCATTGTTCCTAAGTTTGTAGATGTTCAAATTAAT
Source organism: Hemiscyllium ocellatum (assembly GCF_020745735.1). Classification (NCBI taxonomy): domain Eukaryota; kingdom Metazoa; phylum Chordata; class Chondrichthyes; order Orectolobiformes; family Hemiscylliidae; genus Hemiscyllium; species Hemiscyllium ocellatum. The sequence goes on from NW_026868258.1 coordinate 560,966, forward strand.
TTCATAGAGGGCAGTGAATACGGTTACCAAAGAGGATCTTGACCAACTGGGCCAGTAGACCAAGGAATGGAAGATGGAGTTTAAAATCAGGTGTTGGATCTTATAAAGACAAACCAGCCCTGGGCAGTGTTGTCGAACAGAGAGAGTCCAAGGGGTGCAGTTATATTATTCCTTGGAAGTGGTATCACAGGTAGACAGGGTGGGGAATGCGGAATTTGGCACACTTACGTTTATGGATCAGAACATTGAGTACATAAGTTGGAGATATTTGTCCTCAATATTTCCCTTGGGCAGAGGAGGCTACGGGTTGATCTTATAAAGGTTTATAAAACCATGCGGTCCATAAGGAAGGTGAATAGCCAATGGTAGGTGAGTCCAAAACTAAAGGCATGCATGTGAGGTGAGACAGCAAAGATTCAAAGAGGGAGATGAGGGGCAACATTACCCACAGAGGATGGTGGAGAGATAGAAAGGAATGCCAGGGGCACATGGGAGAAACAAGAACAATTACAACATGGAAAAGACATTTCGACTAGTGCATGGAGAGGAGAAGGTTTGAAGGGATATGGGCCAGACGCAGGCAAATGAGTCTCGTTCAGTTTGGGAAACCTGGTCATCATGGTCTAGTCGGACTGATGGTTCTGTTTTCGTGCTGTATGAATCTGTATCAAGTTACTGGAGGAAGAGACTATCGAGGTAAGGCATGTTGTAGACACTGAAGCAACTTACAGCGATTAGGATGGTCGTCTGGAATGCAGCACATTTCAAATATGGGGAGGGACTATAGGGAAGGGAGGAGGTTACAGGGATGGGAACTAATGAAGGAATTACAAATTATTGAAGAGACTGGTTCATCAGACATACCATAGATACAGTGTTGGAGAGGGAACACAGAACAGAAAGATCCCAGGCAGCATTCCCACCCTCTTGTGGGAGGCCTGCTTTCCCCTCTGTTGTACGGATTCTCACTAAGACAGCACAGGCCTGGTTGATAACTCTGAATTCCCAATGCTGTCTCAGTGCAAAGTAAGTTAAAGTAGGGGCGGTGATTGAGCTTGGGGTGTGTCTGTACTGTGCTCCCTCTCCAGCACTGTAACTATGTCATGTCTTGTTGGCCGATGTTTGGAGCCCTCTCATTGCTCTTTGCGCTGTGCACTGTGAGTGATCGCACCTCAGTTCAGGATTTATTGAAGGCTTCAGGTCTCCCTGCCCTTTGTCTCTCTGGCTGACCAACCATCTTCAATGAGACACCCAGCAGCTGGGAAATCTATTGAGTCAGGATCTTCCTGAGTACCTACAGGAGATAGACAGAATGGAAAATTAGACTGATGCAGTGAGGATTACATATGGAGAATGGCCCTGAGTCCCACAGAGATCTGGAAAATCCCAGTCTCCATCCCTGGCCTGTGCTTCCTCGTCTCTCTGGAGTGGAGAATTCTGTTGGCTCAGGATCTGGAGTAGCTGCAAGAGCTCTGTGCCTCCGCATTTCAATATGTCAGCAGGGAGACTGTCTGCTCCAGCAGTCTTGTTGTTCTTGAGCTGGCGGACAATCTTCTCTACTTCGTGTGGGGCTGGGGCATTGCTGAGCCCGTGGTGTGTAGCGTGCTGTGGCATACGGTCAAGGACACTCTGATTGATGACAGAACCCTGGTTGAGGAAGTCTCTGAAGTGCTCCCCCCGCGTTGTTTAATGGTTTCTTTGTCTTTGATCAGAGTCACTCCGTCCTTGGCCAGCAGTGGGATGGGGCCTGGGGGGCTTGGGTAGTAAGGTGGAATTCAAATGGATTATGAAGTTCCACAGTGACCACTCCAAGTACACCCAACAGTCTGAAATTTAAACAAAGCAAACTACATGGGTATGAGAAATGTATGCCTCTAAATTAACAGCAAGAAAATATTCAACAAAAGGACATTCCCTTGGCACAGACCAAACTTCAGCAAGAAATACGAATCAGTGAATGCCTCGGGTCTTTAAGGATCATATTAGAATAAAACAGGCTTCGAAGACTGTCAATAAAAGCTAACAATTCGGAAGGCAGAGTGTCTGAGAAACTGACAAAAGAGCGATCAAAATGTTTAAGCAGGTGTTAAAGGGAGAGCAAGGGTTATCCCAGTAAGAGGAGTGTTGTAGGAAGCGGAAACATTGTTGGGCTTTAATGAGATGATACGGGAGACTTGAATGTACTGGATGTGCTGACAGATACATGAAGTGTGATAAGGGCCTCAACGACAATAAAAAGCCGATATGGATTGTTGTAACAGGAGGGGTTCACAGAGTGAGGGAGGGCTGGCGTTCGTTCAAGAGATATGGAGGATCATGGGACAGGGAAACAATTACAAATACAGAGGAAGTTGTGGGACTCAAACCAGTTTATCGAGATAGAAAGTGTCAATGGGGTTTGACCAGACATTAACAGGGCAGGAGGGGATAAAGGACATTCGATAATGACAGAAACTGGAGGAACAGGAGCATATTTGAGCCGAAAGGCAGTTACAGACATAAGGAATGCTTTAGGGACTAGAGAAAGATACAGCGATAAGCGAGGGTTGTTCTGCTTGAGGAGAGGTGCCAACGCATACACACAGAACTGAACATTCATACCACCACACACACACAAACATTTACAATCTGCAGGATAAAGATCAACTCCACGCTGGTGTCAGATGTGAAGTAGGGAGGGAAATATGTCCTTTTATTGATACAATCATGGGATGTGGGTGTCACTGGCTGCACCAGCTTTCATTACCCACTTCTATTTGCAAGAGGGTAGCTCAGAGTTAACCATGTTGCTGTGGGTTTGGAAACACATCTCAGCCAAACCGAGTTAGAATGTCAGATGTCCTTCTCTTCAGGGTATAAGTGGACCAGATGAGATTTTCCTGATGATCAACAATGCTTTTATGGTCATCATTAAATGGTTGCAAATGGTCTCACCAATATCCTGTGCAGCCACAATATGGTGTCCCAACTCAGTCTCCCAAGCTCTGACTAATGAAGGTAAATGGATCCAAATGCCTTCTTCCCCACCCTGTCTACCTGTGATACCACATCCAAGCAACTGTGTAAAGTACCCATCTCTCTCTCTTTGAAATACTACTCAGAGCTGCACCATTAACTGTTTTTGTCCTACTTTTTCCCTGACTAAAATACAACTACTCGCATTTAAATAAATTGAACTCCATCTGCTGGTCCTCAGCCCACTGACCCATCGGATCAACGTCCCATGGTAACCTGAGACAACCTTCTTCACTGACCACTCTGACACCAACTTTAGTGTCACCCATAAATGTACTAACTATGCCTCCTATATTCTCCTCTAAATCGTTTATATGAATGAAGAAAAACAGTCGATCCAGTGCCAATCGTTGCCACACACTAATGGTCACATTGTCCATTCAGAACAACAAACCCATGCCACTACCCTCTGTCTCCTACCACCAAACCAACTTTGTATCCATTAGTGCAGCTCCCTGGATCCCACCTTATTAACCAGTCGACTATGCAGAACTTTTTACACACCATCTCCACTCTTCCTCCTGTCCACTTCCTCAAAAACTCAATCAGGTTTGTGGGATATCATTTCTCACACATAAACCCATGCTGATCATCCTTAATCTGCCATTGCTTTTCCATCTGCATGAATTTCTTCGAATCTATTCCAACAATTCACACACCACTGATGTCTGTCTCAGTGGTCTGTCGTTTTCTGGCGTTTCTTTGCAGCCTTTAACTGATGGAAAGCATGAGCCACTCTCCAGTCTTCCAGCACTTCACTGGGACTGTTGATGATACAAAAACTCTGCAAAGGGCCCTGCAATCTCTTCCCGAGCTTCTCACAGAATTCGAAAAGCCACAAGGTATTTTATGACAATAGTAAGAGTAAGAGGTTCCCAACTAAGCAGTGGGGCGTCTTAGAAACCAAAGGGACAATCTGTGCATGGAGCCAGAGGAATTAGGTGAGGTCTTCAATGAACACTTCACACCTGTATTCTCACAGGAGAAAGGCATTGTAGCTGGGGATTTCAGTTGGGACACTGAGGAACTAGAACATGTTAAGATCAATAAGGAGGAGGTAATAAATGTTTTCACAGGCATAAAGGTGGAGAAATTCCCAGTGACAATGAAATGTATGCCAGGCTGCTATGGGAGGTAAGGGAGGAGATTGTTGGACCCTGGTGGATATATTTAATACTTTGCTGGTCACAGGTGAAGTGCCGACTGACTGGAGGATCGCTAATGTGGTTCCTTTGTTCAAGTAAGGCAGCAGGGTAAAGCCAGGTAATTACAGAGCAGATAGTCTGACAGCAGTGGGAGGGAAATTATTGAGAACAATTCTGAGGCACAGAATGGATCACCATGCCAAAAGGCAATAATTGATTACGGATAGTCAGCATAGATTTGGAGAGGAAGACCCTGTCAGATGAATTCAGCTGAGTTTTTGAAGTGGTGTCTGAAAATATTTATGAGAATAGTGCAGATGATGTGGCTTCCATGGAGTTCATTAAGGCCTTTTGACAAGGTCCCACATAGAAGGCTGGTCCAAAAGGGAAGAGTCCACGGGATGCAAGGCAAGTTGGGAAATCGGATCCATAATTGGTGGAGGGTTGGTTTTGTGATTGAAAGCTTTGCCCAGCGGGGGAACCACAATAATCTGTACAGGAACCATCGCTGTTTATTATGTACATTAATGACTCGGATGTGAAAGCATAAGTATCATTAGTAGGTTTGCAGAGGACAGGACAGGCGAGGGTGTCGTCCACAGTGAAGCGGATGTTCTCAGACTACAGGTAAAAGTGGGGTCTGCAGATGCTGGAGAGCTGAATGTGTTGCTGGTTACAGCACAGCAGGTTAGGCAGCATCCAAGAACAGGAAATTTCACATTTCGGGCCAGAGTTCTTCATCAGGAATATGAGAGTGTGCCAGGCAGGCTAAGATAAAAGTAGGGAGGAGGGACTTGGGGAGGGGCGATGGAAGATTACCTGAGGGGTGCAGTGAGAGAGAGACTCACTGAAATCCTTGTGGAGGGAGGAAGAGAGCTTCTTCAAGGAAGGCATCCTTGCAAGAGGATTCGCAGTAGGTTAAAATCTTCGAGTAAAAAGTGGGGTCTGCAGATGCTGAAGATCACAGCTGAAAATGTGTTGCAGGTTAAAGCATAGCCTACTACAATCAATACCAATCAGATCTAAACTGAGGTGTGTTGTGGCAGATGAATTTACTTCTGATCAGCGTGATGTAGTCCATGGGAGGTATGGACGTCAGTCAGCTTTGATGAGATAAACTGATGTGAAGGTGCAGTCGCAGGATCCAGGGCGTCCTAATAGATGGATGGAGGAGTGGCGGGGCAACAGGAGATAGAGAGTGTAATGAAAGAGTTTCTCAAAATGGAGAACTGTTCTGTGTGGTGTTTCACAGGGATCCGTGCTGGGACTACTGTTTTTTGTGATATACTTACATGGTCTGAAGGAAGGTATACGTGGTCTGATTAGCAGGTTTGCAGATGACACTTAGATTGTTAGAGTAGCAGAAAGTAGAGGGGACTGTCAGAGAACACAGCTGAATATAGATAGATTGCAGAGTTGAATGGAGAATGGCAGGTGTGAGGTGATGGAGTTTGGAAGATCCAATTCAAGAGCGAATTATACAGTAATTGGAAAAGCCCTGGGAAAAATTGATGTACGGAGAGATCTGGGTGTTCGGATCCATTGTTCGATGAAAGTGGCAGGTCGATAGAATGATCAAGAAGGCATACAGCATACTTTCCTTCCTGCATTCCAACAATTTAAGAAGTGGAGAACCACAGACCAGTTAACTCGTCACCCACAGGAGGGAGTCTGTTGGAATCTATTGCGTACAAGAGTAGGCAGGCCATACTACAGTCATACTGAACCAAATATGACTTTGGTTCGACACATTCAGAATACTGCGGACAGTTCTATTTGCCACATTACTGAAAGGATCTGTATGCTTTGGAAAAAGGGCAGAGGATTTTCACCAGAATATTGCCTAGTATGGAGAGAACGACATTCTTAAGAGAGGTTTGGTTGATTTGGATTATTTTCATTAGAAAGACGGAGGTTGAGGGAAGACTTGATTGAGGTTTACAAAATCATGAGAGATGTAAACAGGTGGATAGCAAGAAGCTTATTGCCAGAGTGGTGACCCAGTTACTAGGGGTCAAGATTTCAAAATGTAAGGGAAAAAGTTTATTGGAGATAGGCTCGAAAAGTTCTTTGCACTGAGGGTGGTGTGTGGCTGGAATGCGTTTCCAGTGGAGCTGGGAGAGGCGGGGACGAAAGTGTCATTTAATATGAGGAAGAAGGGATACAGATCCTTAGAAAATAGGTGACAGATTTAGATAGAGGATCTGAATCGACACAGGCTTGGAGGGCTGAAGACCTGTTCCTATGCTGTGATTTTACTTGTTATTTATAAATACTAGCAAAAAGCGCCTGTTGACACTTGAAAGGAAAGTGATACCAAGATCAAATGTGGCACAGACTATCCGCCATTGTACCTCCACTGTCATCCCTGCTAAGGTATTGCACCATTGAACTTTGGCCAGCTCCTCCCTCATAGCTCCACAGTTCCCTTTATTCAACAGAAATATTGTCATTTCCGATTGTATCCTCTCCCTGTCAAATTGCAGTTTGAAGCTTGTAACTGTGTTTGAAATGAATGAGGGTGACAATTCTGAAACGTTCAAGATACAGAGGAGGCTTGACGGAGGCTTGGAAGGCTGAAGGGACTGTTCCTGTGCTGTGATTGTCTTTGTTGTTTGTAAATACTGGCGAAAAGCGTCTGTTGATACTTGAAATGAAAATGATACCAAGATCAAATATGGCACAGGGAATGTGTGGATACAATAATTTATGGTAGAGAACAGGAAAATGACAAGGAGATGAAACAGCGAAATTGTGTCTGTCTTCAAAAGAGGAAGATCCAGGAAATCTCCCAGAAGCACCAAGTCATCATGGAACCTTTGTAACTAAAGACTAAAACCATTCATATACAGTTATGCGGTAGCATTTGGAAACAGAAGTGAGATGAGTATTGATAAGTCTGACAGACCAGATATAATTCAAACTGAAATTTCAGAGAAAACAGCAATGCACATGTTGATTGCAATAGGGGCCACTGTGTTCACTTCGGAAGGTTAAAATGCATTCAAATGATTAACGAAGGGAAGAAGTGGGGAGTGGAGGACGACAGGACAGTTATTTGTCATCCACAGAAGGGAATCTGTTGCAAGCTATTGTAACGAAGATCTTAATGGACACTGAGTAAGTAATAGCAAATTGCAAGAGAGTTGTTCTGCATTTATGAAATGGAAGTTATAATTTACAATTTGTTTTCTTGAAGATATCTCAACTAGATGTAAACAATGGCGAATCAGTGAATGTGGTATAGTCTGATATTCAGGAGAAGGTTTAATCAGCACACACAGTAAGTTATCCGAAAACAGTATATCAAAGTGTATTGGGAGGAACAGATGCAAACGGGGAAGGTCAGCATTAGAGAAACTATTGGAGAACATAGGTGGCTGTAAAAGGCTGTTTGTGTGACTGCAGACCGGTGTACGCTGGTGTGCCACAGGTTTCAGAGCTGTGCCCCTTAATAACGCCTTCATTTAAAGGAATCCGAATACAGACGATTAAGAATCAACTGACACAAAGTGTCAGATTGCTCTCTCTTTACGATGCTGCTGACTAACTGTGATCTCTAGCATGTGTTTGCTTCCGTACAGATTCAGCTTCTCCAGTAATTTTCTCCTACTAAAAGTAAAGAATTCTGCACTAGTAACACAGAGAGTTGGGTGGTCTGTATCTGTACAATTTTGATGTCTTGATCTAAGTAAAATATACTAGATCAAATATACTGAATGGGAATTCTCCAGATTAATCTCTCAGGTGGCACGATGGTCTGCTGAGGAGACTTGGTCTGAGATCGAGGCGGGATTCTTTGTTTGAAACTGGAGAACGCTGATTGATTGTTATCTGAGAACTTCACGTCTGTTTACTTGGGAAAAGGAGAAGGTAGGTACAACATTCAAGAAGGTTCATTGGTGAGCTCTTGAACAGATTGATGTAAGATGTGAGCAGGGATTGATGGTTTTGGCTGGTATAAAACTGGGCCAGTACCCAAGTCCAGCTCAGTTACATCTCAGGCTGATGTTGGACACAAGGATGAGAGCGCTGATGCACATGTTTAAATAGAATCTGGTCACAGGTGAGGTGCCCGAGGACTGGAGAACACACTTTATAGGAAGGGTTGTAGAGATAGAGCAGGGAACTATAGACCAGGGTATTTCGGATCAGTGTTAGAGAAAATTTTGCGAAAAATATATGTGAGTAGAAGGCTGTTTGTGTGACTTGAGACTGGTGTTCCCTGATGTAGCACAATGATCAGTGATGTGTCCCTTATTATTTGTGGTATTTATAAATGATGTAGGTGTGAAAGTGGAGGGGGAGTGGCAGCGTGATACGCAAGTCTGTGTTTGACACAAATATTGGCTGGGTGTTTGGCAGTGAGGAGGACTTTTTTATGTAACAGGAAGATACAGATGGAAATGGGCAGATGGGCGGATCAATGGCAGATGGAATGTAACCCTGATAAATATGAGGTGATGCACTTTGAGAGGAAGAACCAGACAGGAGAGTACACAATGAATGGCAGCACACAGGAAGCTCAGAGGGTGCTTCTCCACGCATCCGTGAATGTAACGGGGGAGATCAAAGGTTACGTAAGAAATCATTGGAAACAGTAGGCATAGCCTTTACTCATTGAGGCATAGATCACAAGAGATTTGTAGCACTTTGGTTAGGCCAAGATGGAATACTATTTGAGGTTCTGGGAGCCACATTACAGGAAGGATGTGATTTTTCTGGAGGGGGTACAGAGATACACATCCTGGCGGGGGCGTAGTTATCACAGATCACCTCACAATCATTAAACAGTATTAGGACGAGCACTTGAAGTGTCAAACCATTCATGGTTATGGAACTGATGTAGTAAAGTTCGAATAATATGGATCGTGCTTAATTTCGATGCTATGCTTCTGTGATTGTATGGCTGTGGAAGGTCAATCATTGAACAGCTTACAACAGGATGTAATAGGTTTCAGAAGAGTACATTAACCAAGCGTGAAACGCAAAAGCTTCTCAAAGTACAATATACCAAGGTGAAATGTTGGAAAAGATAATTGTAGCTTCCTTACAGTCCAACATCAGCAAATGGAGAACAGGAAAATGGCAGGTTATGAAGCAAGTACTTCAGTTCTGCCTTCATGAAAGAAAAATACTAAAAACTTCCAGGGATTCTAGGTCACTGAGAAAAAAAAAACAAGAAATACAATCAAATCAGTAAATAAATCAGTTTTGGAGCACATATTTGGAGTGAAATCTAATAAATCCCCATGGCCTGATAATCTATATATCTGATTCCTAAAGGAGGTGGCCATGGAATAATGGATACTTTGCTTCCTGTCTTCCAAATTCCTGATGATTTTGACAGATTTGAGAGCAGCAAATATAACCCCAATATTTCTAAAGGAGGCAGAGAGACAGCAGGGAATTACAGTCTGCTTAGCATCAAAGAAGCAGTCAGGACAATACAAGAGTCTATTAGAAAGAATGCTTTGCCAGGGAACTTTGAGAATTAATTAGTTTGAAAGTAATGAACATGGATCAAGTCAATGCCAAATTATTAAAGGTGAATCATATTTGAGAATCCGACTGGGAAATAAATTATGGCGAAGCAATAGATGCAGTGAATTTGGATTTTCAGAAACTATTTGATGAAGACCCAAGTCTAGTGTTGTGAAAATTCTACTCCTTTAACAAGGTCATGCTGTCCTGTTTTAATTTTGAAGGATGAAAAAGCAGTGATTCCGAATGTCTGGGTTTGACTGCTCTAAAATAAAAGCACGTACAATAAGGAGCAAGCTATGCTAGATCTGGTCCTGTGTAATGAGACAGGAATAACTAATAACCTCATAGTTAGAAATCAACTTGGAAGGAATGATTACAGTATGGTTGAATTTAAAATACAGATGGAGAGTGTGAAGATAAAATCCAATACCAGGGTCCTGTGCGGAAACAAGGGAACAACAAGAATGAGGGCAGACTTGGCTAAAGTCGACTGAAAACACAGACTTTACAGTGAGAGTTGACGAGCAGTGATGATTTTCAAGGAATGTTTCAAAGTCCGTAGCAAAAGTATATTCCGTAAAAAGGAAAGACTCTGAGAAAAGGGGTAATCTGCATCGGGTGTCGAAACAATAAGCAAGGCTACCAAGTTTAAAGAGAAGGCAGGCAAAGTGGCAAGAACAGCAGGAACCTAGAAGATTGGAAAAACATTAAAGGTAAACAGAAAGCCACGAAAAGAGCTATAAAGAAAACTAGGATAGAACACAAGAACAAGCACAGAATCTGAAAAGAGATTGCAGATGATTCCCTAAAATATAAAATGAAAATGAGTGGTTAACGTAAATGTTGGTCCTTAAGAGGATGAGAAGGAGCACTCAGTTCTAGGATATGATAAAATGACTGAGGGATTGAGCATTGATTTTGCATCGATCTTCCTAGTGGAAGACACTAATAACAATGCCAGTAACTGACAAAGAGATGAGGGTAGGTGAGGACATGTGCATAATCATTATTACGTAGGAGGTAGT